>NC_048220.1:77059224-77100164 GCF_002007445.2 Ailuropoda melanoleuca | reverse complement strand
AATTAATTAATTAATTAATTTATAGCAATGCCTGTGAGCAGGGGGAGTGGCAGAGGAAGAGGGAGAGAGAGAATCTCAAGCAGACTCCCCACTGAACATGGAGCTCAATGTGGGGCTCCATCTCATGACCCTAAGATCACAACCTCAGGTGAAATCAAGGGTTGGACACTCAACCGACTAAGCCACCTGCCCAGGTGTCCCTCCTGAAACCAATATTATACTACATCTTAACTAACTGGAATTTAAATAAAAACTTTAAACAAACAAATAAAAAGGGTATACAGAAGTAGATATCAATTCCAAAGTGCCAATATTGTAACTGGGGAACTAATGCTCACAGACATATTTGGATGAGGTAATGTAATTAAATTTCAACTCACAGCATTTTATTCCTAAAGCAATCAGTAAACATGCCTACTTTAAAATCTGTTTAATTAAAATAATAAAAAGAAGAAAGATTTAACAGTATTGTGCATCAATTAAAGATGTTTTCATTATCCCCCTAGCAATAACACATTTAAAAAATAAAAATGAAAACATCTTCCTCATTTCTTCTTCCTTAATCTGAGAATTCTTAGTATAAGGCAGTATTTACTTCACATAATATCTAGTTAAGAAATAAATTTCTAATGAGCATCAAACTGACATAATATTGAGTATGGATAATAATATCTACTGGGGTTTTTCATTAATCTTTAATAGAATTTATAACAAGTTATAACTGAGTTTTGTTGAGTCTTTCAATAAAATAAGGGACTCTGCTCTGAATTTTTATAAATATCACAATTCCGTAATTAAGCAAGAGGTAATATAATACAGAGGTTGCTTCCACTACTGAATGCCAACACAATCCAGGACCATATATTCCTATACAGTGTTATTAAAATTTTGACCAATCTTCAAACTTCAAGTGATGAATACAATATAGATACTTAATATCAATTATGGCTACTTCATACTGATTACTAGTTGTCATCACCACTGCACAGAACAACATGGAACGCAGTTTCCCATTGAAACTGACACTGCTTTTTTCCTTACAATATTACTAAAGGAGGCATCTTATGTTACTAAGATGATATATACTAGAATTTGAAAGAATATGTTCACTCTAATGTTTTCTTTAAGTTCATGTTTAAAACTCTGGAAGCTTGAATAATTCATTAAATTTAGTTCTTTACATATTTCAATCCATAGTCCAAGAAAAATGTATAGGTGGTAATGATAAACATCAGATCAGACTTTTATATAGTATGCCAAAAAATGTCTTGCCAATGACATTTTGCTGAGGTGACATTTCTTTCAAATGAGAGGTTATATTTAAGAGTAGAATATGATAATCTTAATTGTTCCCTAAACACTCCTTTTTTATTTGGTAGTCTTCTGAGTCAAGGCAAAATTAGGTGACAAATAATGGATTACCCCAATAAATATATAACTAAAAGTAATAAATAACTTAAACTACTTTTGGAAAAAAGTCTTATTATAAATTAAACATTGTAGGCATTTTTCTCTCTATTCTCTTGGACAGAGTTGACTGCTCCTCCTCCGTTCCATGCTTAATGAAGAGCTTTATGGTAGTAATAAATAATCCAAGCCCTTAGAAGTGTTGTTTGATGAGCATGCTGATTATTTGTAATTAAGTGTGTATTGTAGCTAAATGGCAATATGGGATTTACTTGGTTTGATCCTTTGTTATATAATTATTGTTTGAAAATTCAGTAAAATGCTAAACCAAATACAGCTACTAATAATAACAATTGATGAGTTTTTTGCATGTGTTACACCCTCTGTCTCTAGACTGTGAAAGAATGCAGCTGTGTTGATTCATTATTAAAGAACTACTTGCAAAGTTAATCCCCAATCTACCAAATAAGAGATTAGCAGAACAACTCAATTGTTTTAACTCTTGATTATAAGTTTGATTACATGAAAAATGATACTCATCGGTGATGTGATTCAATTTTGTCCTTCACCAGAATATAATTACTTAATAGAATTATTCGCTAAGTAATTTTAACAATGTATAAAACAATAAATTCTATTTTAGCATCAACATATAAGATTGCTGAATTTTGTATCTTTTAAAATATTTACATATTTATATCTTATGAGAGAATTTCCAAATGACCAAACTGTCAATACTAGGCTTATTAACAGATAAGTAAACTGTAAAATCAATTACAAAATCTTCGCTATACCATGGATTTCATTATAGTAAAATAGCATATTTCTCCTGGATTCAATGTACAATTTACTGAAGAGAGTAAAATACTAGATTTTTGTCCCCCAACAGAATTAATAAGCCATTGTGATATTAATTTATTAAGGATTTTTTTCTCATTTAAGAATATGAAGATTTTATGTTGAACTTGCAGACTATTTTATGAAGTATTACATTATCTATGTCATTATAGTTTGCTACAAATAATGTTCTAATTTTGTTATATTTACAAGTTATATCAATCTGCTTATAGCTTTAATTTTTAACTTTAGTTTTATGCTTTTGTTTTTTCACAATACCTTATGTTTATTGTATTCTGAAGTTTAAGTCTAACAATTCCCTTTGAAAAGATTTTTGTATTTGTTTAAGTTGAGTGAAACTCCTTTCAGCCTGTGATCCAGTAATTCCTTGGGGATATTTCCATTATTAATACCAAGTAATATATAAACTATTGGATATCTACTGATTACAAATGGATATCTCTTTACATCTGAAGTCAAGAAGTCAAGTGGGATACTTAATGGTTTCCCACAGTCAGTTGCTACAAAAAAGCAAATACTTTTTTCCATCCAAATTTAATTAGAGAATTACTTCTAAAGATGAAAGTACACTTCCTTTTTTTTTTTCCCTCATACAAAACACTATAACTAAAAATGAAGAGAAGGGAGAACCAGCTCTGTGCAAATCTAGGAAAATTAAAATTTTCAACTGACATCCAGAAGAACTTAAAAATTGCAAAGTTTCTTAGAAAGACTACATTAAAAACTCTGCTTTAAGAACAAACCAAAAAACTGCAGATGGTAAGAGAATGAACATATTATGGATAATTATAAGGGTCTCAGTGCATGAAAGCCACCCACTCAGTTGCAGATGTCCCTTGTAAATAATGAACACAGGACAACAAGATCAGATGATCAGCACAACTTGAGCCATGCCAGAGAAATCAAAGAACTCTGAACATTGACTATCATCTAAGACAGACTGGAAAATCATGTGTCTACTATTCAGTTTGTCTTTTAGGCTTGAACATAAATTCCAGCACTTTTTCCATCACTCTATCTAGCATATCTGCCAAAAAACATACATGTTACATTCATTTTAAAACATTACTCTATTTATTTTACTCATGGTACTCATCACAGTCTGGAATTATCTTATTAGTTCCTGTGATTGTTTACATACTTGTCTTTTTTTTTTCTTTCTTTCACCACTAGAAAGCAAACGCTATGAGGAAACGTTCTTAACGTTCAATACATGCACTGTTTTACACAGTGGCTGTCACATGCAGTTATTTAAATTTAAGTTAAACTTGAATAATATGGGAAAAAATTCCTTTTCCATATTTTAAATGTTTAGTAGTCACATGTGGCTTGTGGCTACCTTATTTGGCTTCACAAACTTTTATTTCTATTAGTAGTTATGTTTGTAGTTTGAAATAATTTTTTTAAATCTGTTTTTTTTTCATTTACCAACACAAAAGAAAGTCAGCATTAAGTCTTCCCAAGTCAAATTGGGAAATTAATCCACTGGCTCTTACTTCTTTTTGTCCTCCTAAATTACACTTCAGTCAGTGTCCTGACTGGGATGGGGGAATCTGCGTATATAGAAAACTAGAATTTCATAGCATTGTCTCTGCAGTTTCTCTCTGAATTTGCTGAAAAGTTATCTGCAGCCAGACAAACAAAATTGAGAGATTATGTGTCAATGATTTGTTTCCATAACTGTTTTTCCTGGAATTTGGGTATAAATTCTCACTTTGGTGAAATTTTATTTGGAATGAAAGAAACTCTTCTACTTACTGGGTTTACATCGGGTAAACTTTGTGTTTTCATTGCTTCAGAGCCCTAAGGAGGTTGGCCTTCATACTTTACTCTTCCTTTTAGGATTCTGGACTGGGACAAAAATGAAATTATGCTAGTACTTAGCCTGCCATATTCTCCTCCAGTTCTACAACTTTTATCTATCAGCAAGGGTAAAATAATTTCTAAAAAGGGTGGAGTAGCCCATCCACTTCTTCAGCACTCTCTTTTCAAAACTGATAAATACTAATACAATCTATCAGAAAGGCACCCACTTTTGATAGGTCATTCTGTACTGAGTCCAGAAAGTTTTAATTTGAGATTATTTAGTTTCCTTTCAATATCATCCAAATTTTAATGTAACATGAAGTGAATGACTTTCTGTAACTCTTCATTTCTTCTCTATTGTATTTTTTCTCATTTAATTATACACTAGATAGTATTTTTGTAAAATGTGCTAAAACTGCCATCCTTCCCAGAATTCCTGAAGTCGTCTTGACCCTAAAACTAAACTGAGAAAACAAATCTAGATATTTTTACATGTAGTCAGCTAGAAATCTTACACCTGACTTAAAAAATTCCATTAACGAAATTATGTTCTGTTGTCCACAGCCCCTCAAGCTAAAGTTTGCTTTGTTGAAATACATTTCTCTAGATAATATATGTCGAAATAGAAGTGCATTTTTACTATTACTTATCTTTTGCTACTAAACTTTAGAAAAAAAAATTTGTCTTACTTCCAGCCTAAAGAGTTTCTGGCACATAATATGTACTCAACGAATGTCCAATGGATACATGAATGAAATAATGAATGAATGACGATCAGTTAATTACTGCATCTATATGAATGTTCTTTTATAGACAAATAAGGAAACTACCCAGATTCTTGTTAATGTCTAAAACAATAGTAAGATGTAAATAAAAAAATAGCAGAGATTATTAGTGAAAAGCTGTACAACCACTTTATTGACAAATCACAATTTTAAGTTTTTATTTATATAGGCAACATGAATAAATCAATTTTGGTTTATATATTTAAAATATATAATAGGAAATCATCAGGGTCAGGATCAGTTGCAGGGTAGGCAATACTGTCTAATGACAAGAGCTGCAACACTTCAAGTCTACCAAAATGGTCTTGTCAGTAGACACATGAAGTATAAGGAATTAAAGTTCACATTAGAATTTCTGGAAGTTCTATATTCAAGGTTGTTTAATTCTCTATTTGGATTAAGAATACTGGCTGGGGATCACTTCATACAAGCAAGTCCCCCCCTATTATATATAGAGAGAGTCTGAGACAAAACTAAAAATGGAGGTCCACATACCACCTCACTAAATATTTAATTTGTAAGTTAAATTGAGTTTAATAAAATATATTTCGTAATAGATTTTGTAGCCCTGTTCTGACAAATATATCTTCATAATGGAAAAATAAAAATCAGTTTTAAGTGAAAAGTATCAAAGATGCTAAATCTTTGTATTTATTTCCAATAGTTCTCTGNAAAGATGATAAATCTTTGTATTTATTTCCAATAGTTCTCTGGAAAGCCCTATTAAGAACTGTTAAATGTAGGAGATTTTCCTCTCCTTGCAACCTGACAAGTTAGTATGCCTTACAAGGACGATGAAAGAAGACATGAGACTCTTAGGCTGGAGACAAAGGACCTCATTACTCACAGCATTATAATAGCCAAAATGCCATCACTTATACCAGATTATTGAGCCCTAATTCCCACATGGTGACATGACAAGGGCTACATGATGCCTGGGCATACAGCGACTTGTAGTACAGGAGTGAAAATCTGACCACAGGAAATCTCAATCTCTTAAAGGAGCTGGAAACAAACCTGTCTAAAATTGGCACCTGAGAGAGACATTATTCTGAACAGAAAAATTCTGTCATCTTTCCTGGAAGAATACACTATCTCTATCTCCCAAGTAGTTTGCCATGCAAATATTCTTTAAAAAGTAGTCTGGAACAAGAAGAATGACAGTGACTCTACTTGCAATATGTTAGAAATATGAATCATCCATGGAGAATTGTCTCCCAATCATCCTACTATGTTTGAGTGAAAAATAAAGAAATAAACAATTAACAAATTACTATATAATTATTTCATAAAAATTATTATTTATGCCTTAATTTCAGCAAAAGCACTAAATTTATTGTTAAAAATAACCCTTCCACATAGTTTTTGTTCAACTGAAAGTAATGCCAAATTACACATTTTTCTTCTGAGTCATTGTAGTTCTTACGTTGTGTCCTATTAACATTAATCTGGGAAAAAAGTGTTACTTTGTTGGGGAAGTTGGAATGAAACTGTAAAATCCTTGAAACAATTCTTAGACTCAGAAATAAAGTAGGATTTTGAAGTTGAGACCAAATTTTGTAATGGAGTTGTAGATGTTATCATCAGAAAATAGAAATATTTTAATTTCATCACAGAAATCACTAACTTATATTGCAGTTTTTACCATTTTTAATGGATATAGATGTGTACAATAAATACAGTCATCATCACAAATGTTTCTTTTAGACATATATATATATATGAATTATTCAGTACTGAAAAATATTATTCAAGTGGCATGAGAGTTGTTAATTACAAATCATCACATGTAGATTCTTTTAGAACCATGAATTAGCACACAAAAAGCAATAAAAGGGCAAATGGCATTGGTACTTCATCAAATCTATAATGGGAAGGCCCTATTAGCAAGTTTACTAATCTTCCCTTCTACTGTGTATAATCTGCTATTATTCTTACTCAGTGAACTGTATTTTCATCTCAAGCTTTCCATTTTTTGTTCCTATAGAATTTATTTTCATTATCTTAATGCTTTCCTTTAGATTCTTGAACATATTTATAGTATGCGTTTTTTAAAATTTTGTCAATTGCAGACATTGATTTCTAGTATTATTATCAGATTATTGGTTAGATTTTCCTGGATCTTCATGTGCCTAATACATTTTTATTGAATGGTGGACATTATAAATGTTATGTTTTTGAAAATATGAAATTTTAAAATTTCTTTACAAGTCTTGATTTTTTTTCTGGCAGGAAGTTAAATTATTTGTGGATTAGATTGATCCTCTGAAAGCTGGCCATACCCATTGTTAGAATGCATCTATAGTAGTCTTTACCTCAGGAATGGTTTATCACTACTCAAAATGTATATAAACTATTTCCAGTGACTCTACTTATAGCCATAAGTACTCAATAATTCCCTCTCCTCTTTGTCTCAATTCAAATGTCTTCCTATACTATGTGAGTTTTGGTTGGTGTTTAGTTTTCAGATCCAAAGTATTTGCTCATTGTCCTGTCTTGCAGAGTATCATCCTATATGGTTATATAGCTGACTAGTCTTCTGGTGAACACTGGAGAAGAGTCCACATAGATTTCTGGAGCTCTTTTTCTGTGTAACAACCTTTTATATGTACTCTACACCATATATCCCTGCTGTCTATATCTATGAGCTCTGATCTTTATCTTCTTTGTACAGAGATAATGTTTCTTCTGACTGATTTCCCTGTCACCATACTAGAGTCCAGAAATGCTTCTAGGCAGTCAGCAAGCTAGAGTAGTCATAAAATTCATCTCATTTGTTTTTCTTCTATCAGGATTATAGCTCTGTACTGTCTAGTGTCCAATGTCTGAAAACATTTTCAGGTTGTTTATGGCAGGAGAGCTAGCCTAGTTACATGTACTTAATTATTCTTTGAAGCAGAATGATTTGGTTCTGTTTTATATTTTCCATTTTTCTCTTGTGATTTTCCACCTCTTACATTTGCTGCCTGTATTTTTCTTTAAATCTTTGACTTTATATATAATAGCTCTTTTAATTTTCTTGTCTGCTAATTTTAGTGACATCCCTAAATCTCTCTTGACTTTTTCCTTTTACCTACAGATGATAGGATCCCAATTTTGTATATGAGTATCAGTTTGTGATTACATACTGGTCCTTATGGATGTTACATTGTTGTAAGTTTGGATTCTGTTGGTTTCCTTTTTTTAAAAAAACGATGAGTTTTGTTCTTACAGGAAGTTCATTTACAATTCTTGTTGAGTCTTGATTTTAGAATTTATTAGGGTAGTTTTGAAGTAGACTTACTTCTACAGAAAGGGCTTTCTGTCATTTCAGTTGAATATCCAGAATAAGCTTGAAGTCTCTCCACACTGGCTATATAAACTCCAGCATATCCAGAATTTTGTAACCTCCAGAATTTATTTAGCATACAGTTCTTTGGTAGTGGTCCTCTGACGAGTCTCATGGAATATCATCGTGTGTGTGTGTGTGGAGATTAATCTTCAGCCAAAGGCTCAAAGGATCCCTATGCAGATTTCTGGTGTTCTTTCTCTGCACATCTCCTTTGTCTCTCATATCCTGCTTTCCAAATTTCAGCTGCCTCAGGAGTCCCATATTACAATTACTGATTTCCTCTTCTCAGGGAGACTGCTTAACTCTTTTTGAGTTCCCCTTCTTTTGTCAAGGTTCAGAAAGTTTACCCCACCCTTGGTGGAAATCTGGGTGAATGTGATGCTTACTTAATGTATTCCTTTCCCTTACAGATAAAAGCCTTGTTCCATGTGTTGTTCAGGATCTGAAAAGAGTCTCTTTGTATAGTTTTTTTTTTCCAGTTTTGTAGTTGTTTAGAGTGCCTGTGGAGGGGAGACAGGTATCTGCTATTCTATATTTGAAGGATATTTCTTCTGAGTATAGAATTGTGAATTGGAAATGTTTCCAGCCTGTAAGTATATCATCAAACTGTAATCTATCTTTGATTGCTCCTATTAAAAAATCAGCTATCAATCTCTGTGCTCATTTGAAGGTAGTAAATACATGTTTTGGTTCTCTGGCTACTGTCAAAGTTTACTCCTCACCTTTGATTTTCAACAGTTTCACTTCTAAAAAACATGTCTTTTTTAAAATATTTATTTTGCACAGAATTAAATGAAATATTTGCATCTGTATGGGATTCACAGAAAAATGTTTATTAGTTTTTTTAAAAAATTATTTGCTGTGACTTATTCAAATATCTATTCAATCTCATTTTCTCTCCCCTCTCTCTCTGGGACTCAAATTTTGCATATGTTAGAACTTCTGATATTGTCTTGCATGTTTCTTGCATTTTACTTTATGCTATTTTTCTCAATCTGGTTTCTTTCAGTGCTTCAGTCTATATATATTCTATTTTTTCTATTTCTGGTTTTCTAATCCTATGTCCTATTGTGTTCAATCTCATTCAATGTGCTCTTATTTTCATATTTTTGTAGGTTTTTATGTACTTTCAATTATTTTGTAATTGTGATTTTTTATAATTGTGTAGCTTTTTGGAATTTCTAATTCTCTGTTAAAATCTGTATTTTTAAATCTATTTTCCATCTTTTCTTCTCTATCAGAGTTTTATCATGGTTCACATATTAGTCATAAAGTCCCTATCTGATAATTTCAATATCTGAATTATCCATGGGCCATCATCTACTATCCTTGGTTTATATAATTTTAAGTCATTTCAATCTCCTTTTTGTATTCCTCATAAGGATGGTGAACATTTTTGAAACACACTTGTCAAAACATTGGATAATGTTTTCTTCTTCCAAAAGGGCAAACTTTCCTTCTAAAAGCTTTAGCATTCTGGTGACTAACTTGATCTTGTTGTGTCTAGATTTAAGGCTTTACTAGGGGCTTGTCTATTCAGTTTGTCCTTCCTTATAAGGTGTAGTCCTTATTCATAGGCATCATACTTATTTCTTGCGTATGGTATTTACAGCAAGGACATTTGGGAAGTTTTAACCAGTGGTCTAGTATATTGACTAGAGCTCATACACTTTGGTAAAGTTTTAACTCTGAAATCTATCTCCCAGTATTCCATAGCTACTCAGATTTTTGTTCATTTCTTTAGCCTAATGGTTACTGTTCTCAGTTCTGTTTCCTTTGAGATTTACTTAGCACATGTGTAATAAAGGAGTCAGCCAAAAGGCAGAAGAAATGTTTTTTACATTTTGTTTTTTGGTTTGTTTTTTAGTTTTCCTCTCCTTTTCTTTAGTTTTCACCACTCTGGAATTTTTCCTGAGTTCCTGATGCACTGGCAGCCCTGAACACAACCACTGCTGTCTTTGACCACGTAATCTGATGCTTTGCTCTTCATCTCTATTCTGCCACCCCTGAAGTGGTGAGCAACTTTTGGAAAAAAGCTGTAATATCTGATACCTAAAGAGTGATTCTTATTGTAAACTGGTATTAACAATATCATACATAGTTTTTGAAATGCTTTGATAATAAGTGTACATGGTCCAAGACAATGATATTGAGTATAGTTTTAAGAATGCATACAGATAGGTAAAGTTTACTGGGAAATGAATTTATGGTCTATAATTAAAGATGTGCATTAAAACTTGTATCAAATAACAATTCCACCTACAATACAGACAACTGAACACTCACCCTTTAACTAAAGGCAGTAGATTAAAATTAAAGCTAATGCTTCAAATAATAAATGTAATACTTTATTTCACAGATTTTAAAATATCAGAAATGATTACATAATAGCACAAACCAGCAGGTAGATGAGGTATTTGATTTATTCTGCCTCACTTTGGGTTCTAGTGTTTGTTTTAAATATGTACTACTGACTACTGCTAAATATCAAATAATTTGATTTAAAGCTTTTCACACACATATAATTCTCTAACACTTCTTTGTCTCTCAGGTAATCCTTTTTACCTACGTTCTATCATTGCAACAGACTAGCCTTTTCTAGCCATCATTTAATACAATGGTTTCTTTAGATGGAAAGTGAAAGTAACATATATATCATGATTCCAATTATCTAATACTTGGTTAGCAAGTCATATTACTGATTTTTGTCATAATTTTCTGCTAGATGCTTAGTAGATATAATATTGCATTATAGAGAACAGCGACAACAGGGACAAACTGGGACTCCCCCCCTCAATACATTTCAGAAAATACGGAAAAGGGGATTTTTTTTTCCTTAAATAAAATTAATAAATAAATCCTTAAAGTTAAAATTTTTTTTGACACTTTCAGGTAACTTGCTTGCAACGAATTAACTGTTTTAGGTAAAATAATACCTAGCAAACACTGTTTAGGTGTATACACTCTATTTTGGCATATTTTAAGAAAGTATCATTTTCAGGATTTTTGAAATGTGCGCTCTTGAATTCTGTCTTGGTTTTGTTTAGAGTTATACGTACAAATCAAACATTCTCAGAATAGAAGTTGGGTATATGACAAAGGTCAGTGATTCAAATTGAGAAGCACCCAATAGTTCTACCTTAAAATATTTGTTGAGAAATTAATTAGACATATACAGAGGGAAGTGTATGCAAACTGTTTATTATAGAATTTTTTTATCCAAGTGAAGTATTTGTAATAGATTATAGCAAAATTTGGTAGTGGGTTAAAAATTTTAAGTATAGCTTCGCACATTTACTCATGTGAAAAATCTTCATTCAACATTCATGGTTTGGTGTTTTTGAAAGAATACTATAGGAAAAAAGATATAAAATAAATTCGAGCTTTGTTTTGAAGGGTGGGGCAGCAATGATAAGTTCAATAGAATTTGGTCATGTAGTATTTGAGTGCCACGAAGACATCGTAGAGAAGAAACCTAGGTGGCATTTGGAGAAGCACACGTAGCAGTCATGGACATGTTTGCTCTTGAGGCATAGAAGTTGTGCTGAAACATAAGAATGTATGAGATCATTTATGAAAGTGTGTAGAGTAAGATAAGAAGGCCTCGAACAATTCTGAGAATTACCAAAATTTAAGAAGGTAGCAGAAATCAAAAAGTGGCCAAAGAAAGAATATTCAATGTTGTAAATAAATAAATAAATAAATAAATAAATAAATAAATACAAAAAACAAGTGAGTTGTTTGCCATAGGGTGAATGATCCNAGAAGGTAGCAGAAATCAAAAAGTGGCCAAAGAAAGAATATTCAATGTTGTAAATAAATAAATAAATAAATACAAAAAACAAGTGAGTTGTTGTGCCATAGGGAAAATTAGAGACTGTTTTGGGTGAATGATCAATACTGTCAAATGATATAGAAATTCCAAAGAAGATAGTGGTTGAAAAGCATCTATTGGATTTAGTCTCAAGGAAGTGATTTGTGACTATGACGCAAGCAATGAAGTGGAGTAGTCGAAGCACTTCCTTTGCTGGAGTGGGGTGGGGTAGGTAATGAAGTACTTCGAGTCACTGAAGATGATGAAAAGATCTGTATTTATTGATGTGGAAATGTGTTCATACTGGATCAATAAATGTTTAAACATCAGGTTACAAAGTAGTATTAAAATACAATCTGTTTTATAAGAATATGTGTGAATATACACATAAAAGTATAAAATGACTGTGAAAAGTGAGCATAAACCATATACCACAGTTTGCTTAGAACTCTATATTACTACCTCAGAAGCTTTCTGTAAGAAATAAATGGGATGAGAAAACGACAATTTAGGTTAAGTCTATGATCACCCAATGATTCAATCAGCNGTAAGTCTATGATCACCCAATGATTTAATCAGTGGAACTACAATTCTATTTAGGAAGTCTTGTCCCTCTCCTCCCAAAAAACATCAGTTTGCTAAAGTTATTCTCAGGGTTAGATACATTTGTAACTATTTTGTAATATATGTGTATGAAAAAAAGAAAACTTTAAAAGTAAGCCATTGTAACAACTACAGAAAAATCTTTATTATACAACCTTTCTTATAACACAAAAATTCAAAGTTCTAGATTAATGGGTCAGTTTTCAAATAGACTAAATGATGGAGAAAAAGTACCCGAAGAAAAGCATGTTTATGTTCTCAATAATAAATACTCCAGCATGTCTAGACAAGTTCAGGTAAATGTTGAGTTTTTTTTCAAATGTCTTAAAGTTTAATAAAAATATCAGTATGTTTAGGGGTACCTGGGTGGCTCAGTTGGTTAAGTGTCTGACCCTCGATTTCCCCTCAGGTAATGATCTCAGGGTTGTGAGATGACATCCCTCAGGGGGGAGTCTGCTTCAGATTCTCTCCTTCCTTCTCCATCTGCCACTCAATTCCTCTCTCTCTCTCTCTCTCAAATAAATAATCTTTTTTGAAAGAGAGAAAAATATCAATATGTCTAAAATTTTAAAACCTGAAATATTNTATTTTGTAATATATGTGTATGAAAAAAAGAAAACTTTAAAAGTAAGCCATTGTAACAACTACAGAAAAATCTTTATTATACAACCTTTCTTATAACACAAAAATTCAAAGTTCTAGATTAATGGGTCAGTTTTCAAATAGACTAAATGATGGAGAAAAAGTACCCGAAGAAAAGCATGTTTATGTTCTCAATAATAAATACTCCAGCATGTCTAGACAAGTTCAGGTAAATGTTGAGTTTTTTTTCAAATGTCTTAAAGTTTAATAAAAATATCAGTATGTTTAGGGGTACCTGGGTGGCTCAGTTGGTTAAGTGTCTGACCCTCGATTTCCCCTCAGGTAATGATCTCAGGGTTGTGAGATGACATCCCTCAGGGGGGAGTCTGCTTCAGATTCTCTCCTTCCTTCTCCATCTGCCACTCAATTCCTCTCTCTCTCTCTCTCTCAAATAAATAATCTTTTTTGAAAGAGAGAAAAATATCAATATGTCTAAAATTTTAAAACCTGAAATATTCTGTTTAGTAGGTCTATGCCTTGTTATATAATGGGGGAGTTTCAAGCATGTTAAAACTGGTTGGTATGGATGTAAGGTTACAATTATCATACATCCCTCTTTATAGTTGTGACGTCAGCTGTGAAAACCGATCATGGTACCCCAAATGAAATTTCTATACATTGATTGTGCTGGTTCAGCTCAGATAACAGGTCAGCAAATGCAAAATGAAGTAGACATGTTAGGTCAAAGAAACATTCATATGCACGATGTAATATACCTCATTTCCTTCAGTTGGGTAGATTATCGCACCACTTCTACGTTATGCTCCTAAGCACACTATGTTTAATTACAAATTGAAATATAATTAAGGTTATAATCCTTTCCTAGCATGAAATAATGAAGAGTAATTTATCAATTTCAAAACCCAAAAGTTTGAATTTGGATATTATGTACTGGTTATATTTTATACTTATTTTCTTGTGGTTCGGTGAATATGCTTTTAAAATCCTCTGAGACACACGCACATGCACACACACAGCTCTGTGAAGACATAAATATTTAACAAAAAAAAACCAATATGAACGTGAAGTTTTTATTCATAACAATGAATGTAGAAAATCCTAGGTGTTAGTAAATAGCACTCCTAAAAATTTTCAAGTATTTTCCATCCAGCCAGGATTTAAAATGGAAGCTGAGCTGGCCACTTTCATGGTTTGGTTTTATAGGACTAATTCCTCAATAGCTTTTTCTCTGCAGATAATTTTTCACAAGAAACAGCATTCCCCCAATGGCCTCGATTATTGTGACTGACAGGGAGTATGTGGGAAGATGTCTCACATGGTACCACAGTATAAGAAGCAGTGTTCCAGTATTACCATTTTTGAACTGGTGGCAGGTGTAAATCAAATTAGCATACAAAGGAGAAACATCTCTTTCCTAGCTACCGCTCCAACTTCTTTTCAAAGTGACTATAGTAAGAGCTCATCTGGCATTTTGCAGTTTTGCCTCCCTTACTTGGGTCAGAATTAGCCAGCACCAGGTAAGAGAATATGTTTTGAATATTGCCGTTCCACAAAATTATATGGATGGAGAATGGTATTAGTTATTACTTTAACACCAGAACTTATCTGAGATTACTGAAAACACCTTCACAGAAAAGCACAAACTGACGTTGAAGACTACAGAAGATTTGCTCCTATTACAAGTTCATTTTCATTTCACGTTATAACAACTACCTGGTGAATGACTATCACATAACTAAAGAGGAGTTATAATAATGACATACATTCACTTTTGTTTGGACACTTCTTGTTTTGTTAAAAAATCTTTCTATAGAGAGAGGCAATATTTAGTAACAATGCAGACTATCCTACAGCTTTTCATAAGTTATGCCCATTCCCACAGATGTGTAAAAATATAACTATTTTGATTAACATCTTTACACAGCTATCCTTTCCATTAATATGTTCATGAAGCTACTAAGTATGCTGCAGATTTTGAACGAAAGTGTGCTTATTCCAAAGTCATGAAATATGCTAGCTTTTTGAAACTGCTGCAAACATTAAAATAAGTAAGTATTTTGATAATACGAAAATTATCGTGGTGAGTGTTTTTACCTGTAACACTTAACCCCAGTACCTTTGAGGCTGGTTATTTTCTTTACTTTAACACAGTCTTAAAATTTGGTAATATAATTTTGATCTCTTTTTTTTGTCTCTCCTCACCTTGAGGGTAGAGACACCTTGAGGGTGTCTTATTCATCATTATATTCCCATTATCTAGAGCATTTCTTGAAACCAGGCAAGTGCTCAATAAATGTTGGTTGAATTTTAAAAGATATTTTAATGGATGAAAATTTCAATTTATTTCATTCCTAGAGTTTCATAAACCTTATACTGTTTTAATTGTTAGCAATTAAAATAAAAAAATATGTTTGTAAATAGTACTCAGGAATGGGGCACCTGGGTGGCTCAGTCACCTAAGTGTCTGCCTTTTGGTTTCTCCTCAGGTCATGATCTCAGGGGTAATGAGAATGAGCTGCACAATGGGCTCCGGGTTCAGCAGGGTGTCTGCTTGAAGATTCTGTCCCTCTGTCCCTTCCCCTACTCATTCTTGCATGCCTGCAAGATTGCTCGTTCTCTCCCTCACAAATAAAGAAAAGAATCTTAAAAAAAAATAGTACTCTGGTAATGGTAATAAAACACAATATACTGGGAGTGTTAAAAAAAGAAAAGATGTTCTTAGGATGTGGATATTTGTAAAGTATTAAAAATAATCCTCCACTTTATTTTTCAAATATATTATCACATGAAATATATTGCCACTTACAAAACATTTGAGGTTATTATATCAAATACAAAGCTAAGCCTCTGAAAGTTATCAGAATTCTAAACATTTATAACTTAAAATATAATTTATCTTAAATAATTTAGTTAGGGCAAAGCTATTCTGGCATTTTGCTTGAGACATGTTTTTAAGCTTGAATTTTAACCCAAGAAAAATAAAATCAATTTAAACTACTTCCTCATATTTGATTCTTTTTTTATAATTTTTATTTTGTTATATTAGTCACCATACAGTACACCCCAGTTTTTGATGCAATGTTCCATGATTTTTGCGTATAACACCCAGTGCACCATGCAATATGTGCCCTCCTTAATACCAATCACCGGCCTATCCCAATCCCTCACCCTCCTCCTCTCTGAAGCCCTCAGTTTGTTTCCCAGAGTCCACAGTCTCTCATGGTTCATTCCCCCTTCTGTTTACCCCCCTTTCATTCTTCCCTTCCTTCTCCTACCGATCTCCTCATATTTGATTAAGTGGTATCACCATTCTCCAAGTCATTCTACCATCTTCTCTATGACCTCTATTTGCATTCTGAGAGACCATCCATGTTTGCTTTCCACAATACTTATTAAGGCTTTACTATTGTTATAACTTTTTTTGTTTGTCTATGTTAACCAATATTTTGTTGCAGACATACTTATTTTTTTCCTACGTTGGCTCCTTGAATTTTTGGCTTATCTCCTCCAATTTTCTCCATATGGCTATATTCTCCTGTAGCCCCATATCTTTTTGAGGATAACAAGAAACTGCTTTTAAAAAATGCTTCTATTCCTTGTAGAAATTCATTTGCAGTGATAGACACTCCCTGTGAGACTCTATGGCAACATTCATTTTTCTTTGAGATTTCATCAAGGGTACATACGGTTTTGTTGCTTATTTTATTCATCCTCAATTAGGAAGAGAGCTATCCATGTCAGTATATGTTATGAAATAGAGTTTAATAGGATGGTTGATGATGATTGAATAATATCCAATTCAAATGAGCTCCAGTGGAAAAAAGATAATTTATTGACACAGCTACCTAACTTTTCCAGTGTTTGATCAGGTATACATGGATCAAGTACTCAAATGACATCAGGAGTCACTCTATCGCTCATTTCTATTCAATTTATTTTAGTTTCATTCAGGCAGGCTCTTCACATGTCTTGGCAAGATGGTCTTCACATGGTTTATTCTCAGAAACCTTTTCTCAAAGAGATTCATTTTCCCTATACTGTAGTTACAAAAAGTTTTAATGATTGCTTTGGATTTTCTTCTTAGACTCTTCATGAGAAAGTCACTTTGGCCAGAGGTTTGTAAATATGTTGGTTCAGCCTAGGTTTTATGTCCACCTCTTATGATGAAGAAAGGAATTAGTCTTGTCAACTCCTTGAACTCAGAGTCAGAGGAAAGTCTCTGAATAAAAGATGATGATTGGGATGTAATCGCTGGGTAGAAGGATAACAAATGTGCACTACACAGAGGCCATATCAACTTTTCTCAATCGTGCTCACTACTTAGCAAACCCAAGGTTCTCAAATTAAGAATACTGTCCTGGATTTCAGTCCATGAATTCCTATTAAAATATGGCTGGAAATGTTGGAAAGTATAATGAAAGTCTTAAAAGATTCATTATAGCTTGAACATTGCAACTACCTATTCATATAAACTTGAACAGGTCATTTGACATTTTAGGATCTCCATTTGCTTAGGAATAAATTTAGGTAATTATATTTTCTCTAAAATTCTAATATTATAATTAAATAATTAGCTTGTGAGTCACTCTTATGTGTGCCACCACCTCTCTCTGTCTCAGTTTCTCAAGTATAAAATAATTTGCAGGGTTCCTGTCCTTTCTGTCCATTTGGTGTACAGTGAAAGTAAAATAAAGTGAGTAGAAGGAAACTACCATGAAATATGTGAACGAGAAAAGTTTTCATTTCCACAGTGCAGGAAATAAATTATGGATCATTCTGTTTAGTGGAATCTTAGGCAACCTCTATTTAAAACAAGCTAAAACAATATATATTTTTGCTGATGTTAGTTCAGTAAATCCTATTTGTGTATAATTTAATAAAGCCAATAACTGTTTTTCTCTATACTCAACCCCTCAACACTGATGGTGCTTTACCTAACTTACCTAACAGAAATAGTAATAATAAAAATAAAAAAAATAATAATAACAGCTAATATTTATTAAGTGCTTATTTTAAACTAATTAAACTAACAGGCATACCACTTAATTCACAACATAAAACCAATTATTTTGGATATTTTCCGGAAATAGTATTTGTAAAAAACTAGTAATACTGGCTTTACTTTTCAGTATAATAGAGATATATATATTTGTGTGACTATTGACCATATAGGACATAAAAAAATATGCGATATCTTATCTGCTATTAATTAGTGATTATCATAGTGCTCATGACGTATGTATTTTTAGAACAAATTTCCTGTTACTTTTACAATATGAATTGAATAATTCAGGTTTTTCATTCTATCAGTTCCACTGGAAAACATAATGTTGAGTTAATTAAGTTTTAACCTAATTATTTGTGTTACTTATGAAACAACACTTGAGTCATTTTTACCATGTAAATAATTTATCAAACTTCCACACTGGTGCTGATTTTTATCTAATACCATCTGACTTATCAGAGGTACAACCTACTGTAAATTTATTTTGGTTATAACATTGAACCTATTTCTCATCAAACTCAAAAAAAAATTTAAGGGACATCACACAGTGTTTGCATGAACAAAAGTCCTCTCATTCAGTTTTGCTTCCTCCCACATTCTCCCATGGTGTTACATATTACATAATTTGTAAGGTGAGCCACTGTTCTGAGAGCCCCTGTAATAATATAGATGCATTTTTTTTGTTTTATGATGCAGTAATTACTTATGTGCTACAGTTATAATTGTAATGTGACAGTATAACTATTATTGATAAAATGTGCTCTTTGAGCATGTGGGTATGTAGACATAATTTGTTAAATGCCAACTCATAATAAAAGACTCCATACGAGAAGGCAAACTAGAAAGCAACAGAAATGAGTTCTTTGTTATCTTTGTCATCCTCAAAATGGTTTCTGAGGAAATACTGAATATTATCTGTAGCTTACTCTCTGATAATCTATTTAGTGACCTTATTTTTAGTGTTTCATGAAATAACAGTGGACTCTATTGCGGTAAAAATGAATGATATTCTTCACTACATGAAGATTGCATAATTCACATACAAAACAGGATCAAGAATTGTGGTAATTTTAGATGAAATAATTCATTTGGAACTTTATTCATAAAAATTAAAATATTTTAAAATGAGGAAAAATGATTACTTTAAGGTCATAACTCAATTCTTAAAATGAATAAAATATGTGTATTGTATTTCAGCTAATGTAAGGCAAAACGATGTATTCAATGGATCCAAACAATAAATTGAGAAAAATGAACTTTTTTTACTTGAAATACCCATATATTTTTTAAATGTTTTTGCTTCGCTGCATTGAACACTCATCCTTCCTTCATCTCTTACTAGATTTATCAAACCAATCAATGACATTATACCCATAAGCTATGTTTCCATAGTTCTGTTTTAAAGATACTGACAGAGTTTAAAGTGTTTGAGGAAACTGGTTGAATTTGTCATATGGCCTCAGGAAGAAATATATATATATATATATATTTGCACATATATATATATGCGCCAAGTTACATGAATTTTTAGCAGCATGAAATATTTATAATGGTCAAACTTTGGCTCCTTATGTGTTGATGTGATGGAAGGTTGTGTTATTTGCATTGTTTTTCAAACTGTGCTTTCCTTATGATTCTTCTATTGGTTTAGAAAAAGGATTATTTATCCTTTAGGTGGCATTAAATTAACATGTTTCTCACTCAAAAAAGAAAAAAAAAGCAAGTCACTAAAATATTTTCTATTTCATTGACATCTTCTGTAGCCTAAAATATACGTTCAAGCAGCAGTTGGAAATGTCAACTGCATTTGACACTGGCCAATTGATGAAAATGATTTGTCCTGTTGACTTAACTCCCACAATTAGACCTGTTCACCTTGGCTGCTACATAGTGTGCTTTTAGTTATAGTGACCTGTGCTATTACAAGAAATGAGTTTTGGAAATGGTCTTTATCCTCCCAAATAAAGTTAGTGCATCCAGATTTGGAAACTGACAGCAGTAATATTCCCCAACTAAAGCTGGAGCTTAGCCCTGTTATACTTATTAAAAAGCCTATTCATACAAATTAAATCCATTCCATATCCTGGCCTCTGATGACAGCTCCATTTTTTTCCTTGTCTGGTTTGAATTACCTCAAGTCTGTACCCAGAAAGAATTTATCCCTTTCAAGAGACTTCTCCAAGCCTATAATAAATTCACATGGGTCGTCCCATCAATGTAGTGAATTTGCATTATTATTTCATTATGAGTAGGAAAGAAAGCGGATTAGATCTCTTCCAGCATTGGCAGAGCCTAATTCAACCTGAACACATGATTAAAGCTGGCATTTATGACTATAACTGTCAAAGAAAACTAATTGTAAACTGAGAGCTGTGGATAATTATGGCTTTTGGTATTAAACCATTTCTCTCCTATTTATCACAGAACCAACTACAGACTTTACTACTGTTTGCATTTAGTTGTCTGATTACTATGAACCTACTTATGCAAATTAAAATTGATTTGTATTTTCAAATTAAGGGTTCTGTGTAGACTTAAGTTCAATCATGCTTTAGTAGTTATGTTTTGATTTTTCTTTCCCTTATTTTTTTATTTTTATTTTTTTGGAAAAGGTGAAGTGACACTAACACCACTGTTCCAAAACATTGCACTTTGCATTGTTTTAATTACAAACCCTGAAGCAGCTGCCTGAAAATCAGTTTGAAACATAATGCTATTTAAACTATCTTTTTTAATAAGAGATTTAAAAAAATCATCCCCTACTATATGCACATATACACGATGAAGGTTTTAGAACCATGTATGTACATGCTAATATATTTTGTTTATATGTATTTACACAGGTATGAATATGCACATAGAATATATATATTACATATATATACACACACATATAGAATATATACACATATAACTAAGCATATAGAAAGATATGGATATAGACATATATACATACATGCATTAATGCATGCACATGCACACAAACATATAGATATATCACCAGTTAACATTATAAGCCCTAATTATGTAACAAATATCTTAACAATTTTATGGGAAGCTGTATGGGGTACTAACTAAACATGTAAGCTCTATAGCACATCTACTTAGAATTCAATTCCAATTTTGCCACATGCCCTCTATGCACATTTGTACAAAATTCCTCATTTCAAAAATTTGCAGATATTATTATGAGCAGGATAATTAAATGAAATAATTGTTGTAGACTAACTTGCATTCAGTAAGTGCTCAATGTGAGCTTTTAGCTAGTTTTATAAAATGCTATTTTTGTGACTGAATCTGTGTTTGCATGAATTTGTGTGGCAATGTATTTTAAGGTGGAAATATGATACCAATAGGTGTAATTCAATTATATTCTTCAATTTTATGGGACAGTTCTAATTCATGAAATTGTATTCAGAAAAGGCAATTACTTAAAAGCTTAAGTAGCAGAATTTAATTTTTATAACTGTAAAAATCATTTATGAATAATAAATTACACATCAAAGGAAAAAAATAATTTCTTTTGTCTAGTGCCCTGGTTTTCAGTTCAGGGAACAGTTTCACTGAATCATATGAAATATTACTGATAATGAGTGAAATGAATTATATGTTGATAAGAGTAGGCTATTTTAAAATATCAAACAGTGGGAAGTGTTGCTATTATAGATATTAATACAGTTTTAGTAGGCAGAGAAACACCTATATTTTACTCCATTGACACTCGGAGTTTAGGAAACAAAATGTTTCATTGAGAAAAAGCAAAAATATTTTGAAAATGGGAAGTATCATTGAGAATGCTCAGCTCGATTACCAAAACTGAATTTTATCACTTCTGAGGGTCAATAAAGATAGCATTTTATTCATAATCACTCAGCAATATGAAACTAGAACCATGGATTATGGGATTCCTTAACTGTACCAAGTTTTGATATCTAATCTACTCAACAAATATGAATGATTAAAATAATTTCTACTACTAAAGGTAACAGTATTAGTTTAAATTCAACCTCAGATGATATTGCAATACTTTAAAATGTAAACTTTTGAATAAATATATTTTTAAGTTCTTTTTCTTTATAAATAAAAGACCTTTTTTTTTTTAAAGATTTTATTTATTTATTTGACAGATATAGAGGCAGCCAGCGAGAGAGGGAACACAAGCAGTGGGAGTGGGACAGGAAGAAGCAGGCTCATAGTGGAGGAGCCTGATGTGGGGCTTGATCCCAGAACGCCGGGATCACGCCCTGAGCCGAAGGCAGACGCTTAACCGCTGTGCCACTCAGGCGCCACCAAATAAAAGACCTTTTAAAATTATCCTTGGTCTCATGACCCTACTGATAAGTTTTTGTGTTAATGTATTACCTTTCATTTTCTTTTTTTGCTTTCTTTTCTTTTTTTTTGAATCTATTTTCTTTCCATCTCTGTGCACGAACAAAACTATTCTGGCAGTTACATTAATTGTGCACATACATTGTGTGTGCCACTTTTTCGTTTATTACTACTTCATAAACACTGATTCATGTTTTTACATAATCTCTGTATCATCATTTAAGTGACATCTTACAATGTCACTGAATCAATATGCCACTATTGATATCAATGTCAACAATTTACTTAAACTATGCCTTACATTTGTGAGACTTTAAAGCTGTTTTAAAATTGCTATGTATATAGACCCTAAGAAGGCCTCAGAGCATACTTCTTTACTTCCATTATTTCCTTAGGCTTAAATATTTGGAATCAGATTACATTTTTGAAAGGTATGAAACTAACTATGGTTTCCATTTTTTTTTTTTTTTTTGCCATTTCATTCTACAAGAGGATATTGAAGCAATAGGCTTTTCCTAACAGCACTACAGTGTCACTTTGGTTTTATTTTTATTATTTTGTTAATTTGTCAATGGTATATAAACATTAAAATGCTTTGCTAATGTTAGGTTAAATATAGCAAATCGACAATTACAAAAACAAGTTCATTCTCTATGTGTGCACTAAATGACATCTACTTGTTTGGTTTTTACTTTCTGACAGCTTGCACTTTGCTTATGGGTCCTGAAGGACTACTGATAAATAAATTGTGCTTGCATTTTAGAAGCCTTAATTTCATATTAAAATGACAACCTGAGTCAACATTCTGATGGGAATACCTTTTCTCAAGAAAAAAAAGAGCATCACAAAATACAACATTTAGCTTTTCTAACTAAAGTTAAAGTGAAAAGATATATTTTAAAATGTGCTTATTCTCGGGATGCCTGGGTGACTCAGTCATTAAGTGTCTGCCTTCAGCTCAGGGCGTGATCCCAGAGTCCTGGGATCGAGCCCCACAACAGGATCCTCTGCTGGGAGCCTGCTTCTTCCTGTCCCACTCCCCCTGTTTGTGTTCCCTCTCTCGCTGGCTGTCTCTCTCTTCTGTCAAATAAATAAATACTTTAAAAATAAATAAATAAATAAAATGTGCTTATTCTCTTGTAGAGGAGACTATTTTAGTCTATGTACAAACTTATTAAAACTAAGGCTTATGAAGTAGGCAGCTCAAAAAATATTCACATATTTCCTACATATTTTCTAACGCAGAACATGGTATGCCTAGATGAAAATTATTTTCCCAATAGAGCTAGCATCATTTTGAACATTTTTTTAAAAAAGTATTTATTTGAGAGAGAGAGAGAAAGTGTGGGGGCAGGGGCAGAGGGAAAGGGAGAGAGAGAATCTGAAGCAGATATGGGGCTTGATCTCAGTACCCTGAGATCATGACCTGAGTCAAAACCAAGAGTCATTCATTTAACCAACTGAGCCACCCAGGCGCCCTCAGCTAGCATCATTTTGAACAGAAGAAACAAACTTCTTTCACAATGTTATTATAAAAAATTCCTGTAATTCAGTGATGATTCAGTAATAGAATTTTCACCTAAAAATAATTCTAGAATCTCATTAATGTTAAAAAAAAGATACATATGATTTTCTCAAAGTGTAGTGTCAGATAAAAGTTCTCAAGTGTTATTAAACATTCATATACACAGTAAGAAATTTTATTAGATATTTTGTTAGAAATACAGCTCTTTAACATTTTTATTCATTGATCATCATTAATGATATATCCATGGGTGAGTCATAGATTGAGATCCAAAGAAGTTAATCAAGTAAACGAAGACATAAAAAAGAGTATAAATGGAAAACATTTCATAGATTCGTTTGTGTTCTCAAGAATATATGAACATAATTTCTCAGAAAATGAAATAATACAACCAGACATTACTGAACTTAACAGGAGTAATATATCATTGCTCAACTATAGTTCAAAGCCTGTTTTTACTTTATTAAGGAAAAGAAAGTATATCACCAAAATGAGAGGAAGAAAAACTGAATCCTCCAAAAATTGAACAGAATCCTGGGAATTTAGCAAGTCTTAAATGACAGTGACTGAAAAAAATCCACTACACTATACAGATAGGAATATGCTTTCATGCCCATTGTGTGGAAGTCAGTGCAATGCAGACTAAGCAGTGTTTATGGTTGATGTGAGAACCCTTGATTGCTTTGGCTTGCATTAAGGACTGGAGGCTATGCACAGAAACTTCAGTTTTTGTCCTTCACTCTAAAATACAAATTTAAATAAAATCTTTCCTAATGAAAGCCTTAGTAATACAGGGATCTGACAAGATTGTAAGAACTATGAAAATATTTTCTTTCACTATTTTCTTTCATTTCTTAACAGTAATATGTTTCAAAATAATATACCTTCAAACAACAACAACAACAACAAAACACCCTTTTATCTTTATTTTAAGCACCAACTGCCACCAAAAGAACTTGGGCATTCATGATGCAAATTCGAAAAGGCACAAATTCCAGAAGACTTATTTTCTGAGAAGGGCAAAAGAGGATACTTACCCTATGGAGGCCATGCATATCTGAATAAGTGGCTACTGTACAGAATACAAGGGTATTAAATAAGCAAATATATTTTGCAACAAATACCACTTCTCCCCCACTCTGTTTTGGGAAACTAACAGCTAGGCCTTTATTCTCAGGCAGGATACAAGAAGATCCTTCTTTGAGAAACATAGCATCCTAAGAGAAAATACTATAGACATCAATATTATGAATGTCCAGCTAGATATATTTTGGCAAAGTCCAGTTGATAAGCCCCCACGCACATGCTTAGAGCTTCCAGTTGGCTTTACAGCATATTACTCTTAAAGATGAGATGGTAAGCAAGGATCAAAATATATAAAAGGAAAGTATCAAATAAATTTAAGACAGAAGTAATTAAAAATAAACTATCACTCAGTAATACGCTTCTGGAGCCTACCAGCTTGGGGGCTGGAGCCAATAATTAATATCTTCTCCCACTATTTAGTGACTCCATGTTGGTACCTTGGAATTTGCCATGGTGGAAGTATTCGCTAACTCTAAAAATACAATGCTATCAAAACTACACAACAGGAGGGAGAGAAGAGGGCACACTGTGGAAGGTAGGAGATGCAGAAAGGTGGTTTGGGGGAGAAATGGATCATGGGTGCTGAGGAGGGAAGGGAGCCTTGGTCACAGAGACAGGAGAGAGAGAGAGAGAGAGAGAGGAGTACACAGGCAATTGCACAAGGAAAAACTTCCCCAAAGCCACTGACTGGAAAAATGACAGGGGCTGATCTTCATGAGATTTTATAACCAGTGAGGCTCAAAGACTGGAGTTTTAGAGGTCTGTGGGATGGCTGCTGTGGAGACCTGAGGGTGCTTCTGTGAAGAAGGAGAGCAGATAGTCCCGGGGCAGATGGTGTGATCTGAGGATCCCCTGAGATACATGGGAGGGAAGGCTCCTCTTCTTGGAGCACATCTGGGAGAGGTGGCACTGCCTCAGTGGGAACAAGAGAGCCAGAGGGGACCATTTCCCTCCTCCATCCCTCAGCACAGGCACAGAGACACCTGCTGAGGGGAGCTAACCTGGATTTTGGGTCTTTGTTGGGCTTTACTCCAAATTCCATGCTCTTGCAGTCTGGTGCGACTGCCCTTCTGAGACAAACCAGCATCAGTGTCAGTGCAGTGAGACTCTCCCGCAGAGGACTACGATGGGTCCCTGCAATGCCAGGTCCCTAAAGTTGGGAGCTTTAAAACTCAGCCAGCCTGCCTGGGATAGAAACCAAGGTACACTGCACTGATAGGTGGGTGGGTGACCTGGACACGGACAGGGTGAAGGCAGAGATCTGAGGGAAATGTGGGACACGTGAGGGGAAACTGTTTGTTCTTCTGAAAGGGTTTCCCAGACACTGGCAGGCATGAATTCCCCTTTCCAGGATGAGAGAGAGGGCTGGGCTGGCACCATTTCCCTAGCCCACCCCTCAGCATAAACTAATCTTAGTTTGCAGAACAGTGCCAAAAGTGGCAGACTATAACCATTTACACCAAACCCTGTCCCACTGTGCTCTGCAGGTTCTTTTCTTGGGCAAGTGTGCCTAAGAACCAGAGCAATGGGCCCCTCCACCATAAACCAGAACAAACCACTTACATGTACCATGTCTACTAACCATAGAGTTCTGCAAAGCTTCAGCTCTAGTGGAAATAGCATCAGATCTCTTTAACAAGCAGATCAGAGCACACCTAATTAAAACTTGCCACACTCTGGCCAAGGTCCAAACATTTCCCACTGCAGAGAAGGAGAAACTCTGCCAAGGACTACCCTGAGGGAGAGAGCAGCCGAAACACAGCAGAAGAGTACATGTAGCATACACCAGAGACACTTCCTGAAGTGCCAGGCCCTAGACGTGTATGACCTCTTCTTCATAAAGCCGTTACTCTCAGCAGAAGGAAACACAACAGGCTTTCCTAACATACCAAAGAAGACAGAGACCTAGACAAAATGCCAGGACAAAGGAATTCATCTCAAAAGAAAGAACAAGAAAAGGTCATGGACAGGGCAAAAGAGATATAAGTAATATGCCTGAGCCAGAATTTAAAGGAACAATCATAAGAACACTACCTGGGCTTGAGAAAAGCATAGAAGACATCAGGGAGCAGAGCTAAAAGACCTAAAATCTAGTCAGGCCAAACTGAAAAATGCAGTAACTGAGATGCAAAACTGACTGGATGAAATGACCAGTGAAACTAACTGGATGCAATGACCAAATAATGGTAGAAGCAGAGAAACAATAAGTGATATACAAGATAAATTATGGAAATGAATGAAGCTGAAAATAAGAGGGTGAAAAAATGTTGAATCACAAATGTAGACTTAGAACTCAGTGACAACAAAAAATGTAATAATTTTCATACCATAGGAGTCCCAGAAGAAGAAGAAGAGAGGGAAAAGGGGGCAGAAGATTTATTTGAGGAAATTATAGCTGAGAACATTCCTATCTGGGTAAGGAAACAGATATCCAAATCCAGGAGGCACACAGAATTCCAACCAAAATCAACAAAAGGAGGACAACAAACATATTGTAGTTAAATTTGCAAACTATAAAGATCAAGAAAAAAATCCTAACAGCAGCAAGATAAAAGAAGTACCTAACTTAAAAGGAAGACAAATAGGACTAGCAGCAGATCTCTCTGGAGAAACTTGGCAAGCAAGAAGAAAGTGGCATGATATATTCAATGTACTGAATGGGAAAAATATGCAGCCAAAAACTCTATCCAAGTAAGGCTGTCATTCAGAATAGAGGGACAGATAAAGAGTT
This sequence comes from Ailuropoda melanoleuca, assembly GCF_002007445.2. Lineage (NCBI taxonomy): Eukaryota > Metazoa > Chordata > Mammalia > Carnivora > Ursidae > Ailuropoda > Ailuropoda melanoleuca. The sequence continues at coordinate 77,072,281 of NC_048220.1, read as the reverse complement.
TCCCAGACAAAAACTAAAGGAGTTCATGACCACTAAACCGGCCCTGCAAGAAATATTAAAGGGGACTCTGAGAGGGAAGGACCAAAAGTGAAAAAGACTAGAAAGGAACAGAGAAAATCTCCAGAAACAGTGACGAAACAAGTAATAAAATGGCACTAATACCATATCTATCAATAATTACTCTGAATGTAAAGGCTTAAATGCTCCAATCAAAAGACATAGCATGTCAGAATGAATAAAAAACAAGATCCATCTACATGCTGCTTAAAAGAGACTCATTTTAGACCTAAAGACACCTGTAGATCGAAAGTGAGGGTATGGAGTGCCATTTATCGTACTAGTGGGTGTCGAAAGTTAGCCAGAGTAGCAATACTTGTATCACACAGGCTAGATTTTAAACCAAACACTATAACAAGAGATGAAGAATAGCAGCACATCATGTAAAAAGGGGTCTGTTCAACATGAAGATCTAACAACTATACGCCTCCAACTTGGGAGCACCCAAAAATATAAAACAATAACAAACATAAAGGAACTCATTGATAATAATACAGTAATAGCAGAGGATGTTAATCCATGCTTAGAGCAACGTACAGACTGTCTAAGGAGAAATCAGCAAGGAAACAATGCCTTTGAAACACACTAGACCAGACGGACTTAACAGACATATTCAGAACATTTTGTCTGAAAGCAGAATACACATTTGTCTCAAGTGCAAAATGGGATCTCCTACAGACTAGATCACATATTGGGTCACAAATCAGGCCTCAACAAGTACAAAGACTGAGATCATACCATGCATATTTTCTGATCACAATGCTATGAAATGTGAAGTCAACCACAAGAAAATAAATGGAAAGACCACAAATACATGAAAGTTAAAGAACATCCTACTAAAGGATGAATGGACTAACGAGGAAATTAAATAAGAAATTTAAAAAATACATGGAAACATAGGAAAACGAAAACACAATGTTCCAAAACCTTTGGGATGTAGCAAAAGTGGTCATAAGAGGGAAGTACATAGCAATAAAAAGTAAGAAAACGTAAGAAAAATCTCAAATGGAACTTTACACCTAAAGGAGCTAGTAAAAGAATAACAAATGAAGACTAAAACCACCAGAGGAAGGGAATAATAAATACTAGAGCAGAAATAAATGATACAAAAACAACAACAAAAAACCAGTAGAACAGATCAATGAAACAAGGAGCTGATTTTTCAAAAAAATTAATACAATTGATAAACCCCTAGTCAGACATATCAAAAAGAAAAGAGAAAAGACTCAAATAAAAAAATCACAAATGAGAGGGGAGAGAACATATCAAAATATAAACAATTATAAGTGAATATTATGAAAAATTACATGCCAACAAATTGGGCAATCTGGAAGAAATGGATAAATTCCTAGAAACATATAAACTACCAGAAATGAAACAGGAAAGAAATATAGAAAACTTGAATAGACCAATAACCAGCAAAGATACTGAATCATTAATCAAAAATCTCCCAAAAACAAATTCCAAGGCCAGACAGCTTCACAGGGGACTTCTAACAAAATTTAAGGAAGAGTTAATACCTATTCTTCTCAGACTGTTTAAAAAATAGAAATGGAAAGAAAACTTCCAAACTCATTCTATAAGACCAGCATCACCCTGATTCCAGAACCAGACAAAGACTCCATCAAAAAAGAGAACCAGAGGCCAATATCCCTGATGAAATGGCTGCAAACATTCTCAACAAAATACTAGCAAATTGAATCCAACAGTACATTAATAGAATCATTCACCATGATCAAGTGGGATTTATTCCTGGGCTGCAAGGGTGAATTAATATTCACAAATCAATCAACATGATATGCCACAATAAAAGGAAAGGTAAGAAATATGATCCTCCCAATAATTTCAGGAAAAGCTTTTGATAAAATACAGCAACTATTCTTGACAAAAACCCTCAACAAAGTAGGAATAGAGAGAACAAACCTCAACATCATAAAGGTCATATACAAAACCCCATAGCTAACATCATCCTCAATGGAGAAAACCTGAGAGGTTTTCCTCTATAGACAGGAGCAAGACAGGGATGTCCACTCTCACCGCTGCTATTTAACATAGGACTGAAGTCCTAGCCTCAGCAATAAGACAACAAAAATAAATAAAAGACACCCAAATCAGCAAGAAAAAAAGTCAAACTTTCACTATTCGCAGCCACATGATACGCTGTAGAAAACCCAAAAGACTCCACCAAAAAAAAAAAAAGGAAACAAACAAATCAAAAACAAAAACAAAAAGAGCTAGAACTGATACATGAATTCAGTAAAGTGTCAGGATACAAAATGAACCTACAGAAATCTGTTGCATTTCTATGCATCAATAATGAAGTAGCAGAAAGAGAAATCGAGGAATTGATCCTATTCAAATTGCTACCAAAAACAATAAGATACTTTGGAATAAACCTAACCAAAGAGATGAAAGGCCTGTACTCTGAAAACTACAAAACACTTATGAAAGAAACCAAAGAGGACACAAAGAAATGGAAAGACGTTCCATGCTTATGGACTGGAATAACAAATATTGCTAAAATGTCCACACTACCCAAAGTAATGTACACATTTAATACAATCCCTATCAAAATACCACCAGCAATTTTCACAAAGCTAGAACAAACAATCCTAAAATTTGTATGGAAACATAAAAGATCCTAAATAGCAAAAATCTTGAAAAAGAAAAACAAAGCTGGAGGCATCACAATTCCTGACTTCAAGTTATATTATCAAAGTGTAGTGACCAAAAGAGTATGCTACTGGCACAAAAACAGACACATTCAGCAATAAAACAGAACAGAAAGCCCAGAAATGGACCCACAACTATATGTTCAACTAATATTCAACAAAGCAGGCAAGAATAACCAATGGGAAAAGACAGTCTCCTTAACAAATGGTGTTGGGAAAACTGGACAGCAACATACAGAAAAATGAAACTGGACTACTTTCTTACACCACACACAAAAATAAATTTAAAATGAATGAAAGACCTAAATGTTAGACAGGAATCCATCAAAATCCTAGAGGAGAACACAGGCAGTAGCCTCTTTAACATGGACCATAGCAACTTCTTAACAGGTAAGTCTCCAGAGGCAGGGAAACAAAAACAAATACAAACTAATGGGGGGGAGACTTCATCAAGATAAAATGCTGAACAGTGCAGGAAACAATCAACAAAACCAAAACAACCTTCAGAATGGGAGAAGATATTTGCAAATGACACATATGTTAAAGGATTAGTATTCAAAATCTGTAAAGAATTTACCACACTCGGGGCGCCTGGGTGGCACAGCGGTTAAGTGTCTGCCTTCGGCTCAGGGCGTGATCCCGGTGTTATGGGATCGAGCCACATCAGGCTCTTCCGCCATGAGCCTGCTTCTTCCACTCCCACTCCCCCTTCCTGTGTTCCCTCTCTCGCTGGCTGTCTCTATCTCTGTCAAATAAATAAAACTAAAATCTTTAAAAAAAAAAAAAAAGAATTTACCACACTCAACACCCAAAAAACAAATAACCCAGTTAAGAAATGGGTGGAAGACATGAATAGACATTTTTCCAAAGAAGACATCCAGATAACTAACAGACACGTGAAAAGATGCTCAATATCACTCATCCTCAGGGAAATACCAATAAAAACTACAAAGAGATATTACCTCACACCTGTCAGACTAAAATTAACAACACAGGAAACAACAGTTGTTGGCAAGGATGTGAGAAACGGGAACCCTCTTACACTGTTGGTAGGAATGCAAACTGGTGCAGCCAGTATAGAGGTTCCTGGAAAACAGTAAGGAGTTTCCTATAAAGATTAAAAATAGAACTACCCCACGATTCAGCAATTACACTATTACCCAAAGAATATGAAAATACTGATTCAAAGGGATACACGTACCCCGGCGTTTATAGCAGCATTATCAACAATAGCCAAACTACGGATAGCACCCAAATGTCCATCAACTAATGAATAGATAAAGATGTGGTATTTATACACAATAGAATATTATTCAGCCACTGAAAAGANAAAGAATATGAAAATACTGATTCAAAGGGATACACGTACCCCGGCGTTTATAGCAGCATTATCAACAATAGCCAAACTACGGATAGCACCCAAATGTCCATCAACTAATGAATAGATAAAGATGTGGTATTTATACACAATAGAATATTATTCAGTCACTGAAAAGAATGAAATCCTGCCATTTCCAACAACATGAATGGAGCTAGAGACTATTAAGGTAAGCGAAATAAGTCAATCATAGAAAGACAAATACCATGGATTTCACTCGTAAGTGGAATTTAAGAAAGAAAACAGAGATCAATCAGGGGAAAAAAGAGTGGCAAAACAAGAAACTGATTCTTAACTATAGAGAAAAACCCGGAGGGTTTGCTAGAGGGGAGGTGGGCAGGGGAATGGTTTAAATGGCTGATGGGGATTAAGGAGGGCACTGGTTGTGGCCAGCACTGGGTGCTGTATGAAAGTAATGAGTCACTAAATTCTACACCTGAAACTAATGTTATACTGTATGTTAACTAACTGGAATTTAAATAAAAACCTGAAAATAAAAAAAAAGTGAAAGCTCAAACACTGTATAAAATTAAAATTTAAAATTACTTATTTTTAATTGAATTAAATTTATATTTTATACTGGAATGGAATAAAATTGAGAAATGAAAAAATAAAATAAACAAAATACAATGCAATCATTTGTCAGAGACATATGGGAAGTGCTGTATGTACAAACAAAAAGAGATGCTATACTGTTAATAAAGAAAAATCAGATGAAAGCAAAAATTTTCAAAATTAATAATGTGAAAGTAGAATTGAAAAACTCAACAGCAGTTTTGGAATGTTTTTGTCCCCAAAACAAGAGCAAAGAAGAACAAAATAAAATATAGGACAAAAAGAAAAAAAAATAAACTGTCGGTTTAAATGTTCAATATTCTAGTAGTAAAAAAATCCAGAAATAGGAAGAAGAGAAAGGCTGGAGTAGAGGAAATAATGAAATTATTCAATAATATTTCCCAGAGCTAAAAATCATGAGTCTATTGATTGAAAAGACTTATATATATCCAGAGTCATGGATGAAAAATGATGCACACCATGATACATCATTGCTGAATTTCAAATCATGAAGATAACAAGAAAATCCTACAAGCTTCTCCTGAGAAAAACTTGTCTTTTTTTTTTTTTTAAGATTTTATTTATTTATTTGACAGAGATAGAGACAGCCAGCGAGAGAGGGAACACAAGCAGGGGGAGTGGGAGAGGAAGAAGCAGGCTCATAGTGGAGGAGACTGATGTGGGGCTCGATCCCATAATGCCGGGATCACGCCCTGAGCCGAAGGCAGGCGCTTAACCACTGTGCCACCCAGGCGCCCCGAGAAAAACTTGTCTTATACAAAGACTCAGGAAAAAGAATAATTTTCAGTGTTTTAATTTCAGGATAGGATGCTTAAAGGCAAAAGGCCAATACAGTGAAATTACTGAGCAAAAATGATTTCTAATCCAGAATTCTACATCCAACTAAACTTTCATACAAAGATGAGGGTAAAGATAAGTTCAGAAAGATAGCTAAGACTATTGAGATCCTCGATCAAAATGAGAAATTAAAAACAATTTTGAAAAGGTAATATATATTTTGGGATCCAGGAATCTGGGGATCAAAATATGGCAAAAAGGGGCAAACAGAGATTCCAGGATAATGACAAAGCAAGAAACCTACATGATGGTGCTCTCCAGGTTGAGGTCAGAGGTCAAAGTCCAGATTGAAGCAAGTGAGAAGTAGCCAGACATTTTTTGATAAGATCGAATTGATTTTAAATCTGCTAAGCCTGAATGCATTTCCATGACTCTTGGACGCTTGGCTGGATGTTTTAAGTTATAAAAGTAGAAAACTATTCAAATAAGCAGCAAGACAAAACAAGCAAAATTCACTGTGAGGAAAATAAGAAGAAAAGAAATATGCTTTATGGCTCAGTGATAAATAGTATTTATATCGTCATCATTTTAAATACTGGAAAATGTTCTGATACCAATTTGAAGTAATTGCATTAGAAGAATGGGAGGCAAGTGTGCTTGCTTGTTGTGGGGGATAAAGGAGGGGAGAGAATACTAAAGCAAGAATCACATCTTTCTTAGTAAGAAGTTAAGAGGTAATGCCTAAAACTGAAAAATTGGGATGTAGCTATATAATAATATTATGTATACATTTGGTGATACGCTTTGAATATTAGCAAAAATTGAAAGTAGGTGATTCTGGGGAGGAAAAAAGATATCACAGGTTTGGTGATAAAGGTTTTTCATTAATAATCCTTAAGGAATTGTTTGACCCTTCAAACAGTGTGCATGTACAACTTTCATTTAATTTTTAAAAGTACTTGACAGGGGCGCCTGGGTGGCACAGTGGTTAAGCGTCTGCCTTCGGCTCAGGGTGTGATCCTGGCATTGTGGGATCGAGCCCCACATCAGGCTCCTCCGCTATGAGCCTGATTCTTCCTCTCCCACTCCCCCTGCTTGTGTTCCCTCTCTCGCTGGCTGTCTCTATCTCTGTCAAATAAAAAAAAATAAATAAGTAAATAAAAAATAAAAGTTAATGTATAGCACGTAAACCACTAGACATCTAACTTTTTTTATGCTGCAAAGTCTTCCATTATATAAATGTGCCATACTTTATCTTCTTACTGACTGTTGGATATAAAGTCAAAATTAATCTTTACTCTGAAAAACACAATTTTGCAAATGAGGGAATACATTCTGTAGTTTAATCTAGAACTTGAACCACTAGATTAAATGGTATGCAGTTTTAAAAATTTTAACAGATGCTACTGAATTGTAAGAATTTCTCAAACCCCAAAACAGCATGCTGCATATTCTGCCAGCCTCCATAGCCTGAACATTTAGTGAATTAAGTAGTAATTGAGAGAGTGTGTAGAGAGATACAATTTAGGGGTCTTTTTCATAAATGCAGATTTATCAATTTCACCAGGCCGGTGAAAACTCTAGCATGAGTCTAGAATAAATGAACAGACATCAATACAGTGATGTTTATTTATTAATTTGCTATTTTAAGAAATGCTGGTTGAGTACCTACTACGGCTGGTAGGTGTTGGTTTCAATAAAGAAACCTTAAAATAATCCTACTTAGTTTATCAAATTTTTAATCAAAAATTCAAAGTTAAACGGTAAAAGGAAGAGAAGTCTTGGGTCCACGGTGACTCAGGCAAAGTTGGAAGTTTACTATATGCTGAAAGTTTTTTTAAAAAGACAGAAGCAAAGAAACAAAAAAGAAAGAAAAAGAGAAAATAAAACTCAAGATTTTATTTGTTTAGTTTTGTTTTGCTTGTCTGATTAATTATTTTATTTCTTTAAGGTGAAATGTATCTTAAATACATGAGTTATAAAATTGTTTAATGTAATCCAATCTGATTTTACTTCATCTCTCCCCCTCTGCCATTTTCTGATGTTTCCTTTGGGCATTTGTTCTTGTAATTATCTACAGCACTATACAGCCCTGTGATGTGAAGATGCTGTAAATGAATGTCCCTGTCTCCCCAGTAAAATCATTAATCCATCCTTTATGTTGATGTAGTAAATGAAGCATCAGGCATAGAATATCTGAGAGGAAGAAGTAAAAGCGTTCAATTTATCAAGGTCTAAAATAAACCAAAAGCATGGAGTAGAAAAAATATATGGAATCTAATGAACAAGTGTTTAAATGAGAAATGACTGGCGGGTTTTACTGACAGAAGTAGCTGTGCTCTCCATCAGTTAAACAAAAAATTAAGCCTACACTGTCAGTGATATTCTTAGACATAAAAGTCAAAAATGAAATGTGTCATTTATGTGCCCACTTTCAGACACACAGAAATGGAGTTGATGCCAAATATAACAATAACACTTAGGTTTAAGGGATCAGGATGACTTCATATGCTGAAAGTCTGCTGCTCAGACACAGCTCACAAATGTTTGTTTGACTTGAATATGTTTTTAAAAATACACCATCAATCAGAATGCAGGAGATTTCACATACAAACTCCTATTTCTGGCTTTCTTGAATAATCTGATTAGCTGGCACACGGGGCCCACACTGAATAGTGGTGCAAACGTTCTAGCTTGCTCCCCTCGTTTATCTGTAATGACTCCCCGTCATGAGGTCAAGTCGTGGTTCACATAGAGCATTTTATTTCCTCTGTTGCTTTTCTTCTCCTATGATAACTAAAAGTGGGACATTAAAGAAAGGGTTTTATATTCTAAGGAAATTAGAGAGGGCACTTTATCGTGGAAATGAAGAATATTCTTACTTTTTAATATATGCAATATGTGTGCCCAGAAAATTCAAGATAGCATTTTCATAAATGCAGCCAAATTTCCTCATTTATTTTTTCTTGACTGGATTCCATTAGCTTTTGATTTTGAGATATCTCATTTAAGAGGATATGAACAGGACTTTTGGTCCTGGTTAGAAGCATAAATAGTAATGCTAAATTTTAAAGTCTCCCATGCAAAACAACTAGAAGAATAACAATAAAAACTTAGTATTTCCAAAACTAAACATAATTTTACCATGTGATCCAGCAATTGTGGTCCTTGGTATTTACCAGGGAGTTAAAAACTTATGACCACACAAAAAACCTGCACATGGATATTTATAGCAGCTTTATTCGTAATTGTCAAAACTTGGAAGCAATGAAGATATCCTTCACTGGATGAATGGATAAATAAACTGTATAACAGAAATATTCCATTCCAGGGGCACCTGGGTGGCTCAGTCGGTTGAGTGGCTGCCTTTGGCTCTGGTCATGATCCCAGGGTTCTGGGACAGAACCCTGCAGAGCCTGTTTCTCTCTCTGCCTGCCACTCCCCTTGCTTGTGCTCTCTCTGACAAATAACTAAATAAAATCTTAAAAAAAAAAATATTCCGATCGAGACAATGGGGTTTCAGCACTAAAAATAAATGTGCTATTAAGCCATGAAAAGACATGGAGGAACCTTAAATGCATATTGCTAAGTGAAATAAGATAATCTGAGAAGACTACATAGTGTATAATCCCAGCTCTACGACATTCTGGAAAAGCAGTAATACTTTGGAGACAGTAAAATGATCAGTAGTTACCAGTGGTTGAGGAGGCAAGGAAAGGTTGAATAGGTGGAGCACAAAGGATTTTTAGGGCAGTGAAAATATTCTGTATGACGCTCTAATGACAAATACAAGTCATTATACATTTATCCAAACCCAAAGAATGTACAACAAACAAGAATGTAAACTATGGACTTGGGTGATTATGATGTGTCAGTGTAGGTTCAACAATTTTAACAAATGTCTAACTCTGATGGGGTTCATCAAAGATAGGGGAGACGATGCATGTATGGGGTTGGTGGAGTATTTGGAGAATCTCTGTACCTTTCTGTCAATTTTGATGTGAACCTAAAACTGCTCTAAAAAAAAAAAAAAAACACTCTTTGGAAGAACAACAACAACAAACATTGGGTATATTTTCAGTACAATGAGAAGTCAGAGAAAACCCAGAGCTCCATCCAAATACCACTGAGTGTTACCTAAAGCATTTGAGACCACAGGAACCATTTTTGAAGCCTGTGCAAGTAATAATGGTTCTGTGGGAAAGAACAAGAAGGATGAGGGGGCCTTGTAATGATAGATCTCAGAAATCTTAAGCAAATATTCACTTTCAGAGGGGAGATCCACCCTCACAGGGAACCCCTACGAAAAAAACTGACATGGTAAAGGACTGGAGTCCTAGAAACATATTTTAGAGCTAGCAGGTGTCAGAATTTGGCAACAAAATATACTCAAAAACAAATGCATCATCCAGGAAGGCAAGTGCTATCATCCCTAGATCTAGCACTCTAAGAAACTAGAGAGATACAGGTTATAGAAAAGCCCTCTTGAACAAGATCAGGTTCTAGGAGGACCAACAATACAGAAATACCGTGTTTTATAACAGCCTATAATGGAGCCCTTAAACAAGAAACTTGAAAAACTACAAATATACTATATTTGGAGATAGAGACACAATTTCCATCGAAGAAATAACATTTACAAAGCAATAACCAACCATTCCTTCCCCCAAAAGCTCTAACCTCACTTGGTTTCATAAGAAATATAATGAAATATTTAAAGAACACAAAGGCTATTTAGAACAGAAAATGAAGGAAATTTCTAAATTCTTACATTTCAAGCATAAGTTTTACAACAATTATTATTTTAACTTAAAAAATTTTAAAAGACAGATGTATGCATAATATGGAAACAACCTGAATGGATGAATGGATAAAAGAAAAACAGTTATATATACAACAGAATATTATTCATTCTTAAAAAGAAGGCAATTCTGCCATTTGCAACAACATGGATAAACTTAGAGGGCATTACATAGGTGAAATAAATCAGATACAGAAAGACAAACACTNTTATTTATTAATTTGCTATTTTAAGAAATGCTGGTTGAGTACCTACTACGGCTGGTAGGTGTTGGTTTCAATAAAGAAACCTTAAAATAATCCTACTTAGTTTATCAAATTTTTAATCAAAAATTCAAAGTTAAACGGTAAAAGGAAGAGAAGTCTTGGGTCCACGGTGACTCAGGCAAAGTTGGAAGTTTACTATATGCTGAAAGTTTTTTTAAAAAGACAGAAGCAAAGAAACAAAAAAGAAAGAAAAAGAGAAAATAAAACTCAAGGTTTTATTTGTTTAGTTTTGTTTTGCTTGTCTGATTAATTCTTTTCTTTTATTTCTTTAAGGTGAAATGTATCTTAAATACATGAGTTATAAAATTGTTTAATGTAATCCAATCTGATTTTACTTCATCTCTCCCCCTCTGCCATTTTCTGATGTTTCCTTTGGGCATTTGTTCTTGTAATTATCTACAGCACTATACAGCCCTGTGATGTGAAGATGCTGTAAATGAATGTCCCTGTCTCCCCAGTAAAATCATTAATCCATCCTTTATGTTGATGTAGTAAATGAAGCATCAGGCATAGAATATCTGAGAGGAAGAAGTAAAAGCGTTCAATTTATCAAGGTCTAAAATAAACCAAAAGCATGGAGTAGAAAAAATATATGGAATCTAATGAACAAGTGTTTAAATGAGAAATGACTGGCGGGTTTTACTGACAGAGAAGTAGGTGTGCTCTCCATCAGTTAAACAAAAAATTAAGCCTACACTGTCAGTGATATTCTTAGACATAAAAGTCAAAAATGAAATGTGTCATTTATGTGCCCACTTTCAGACACACAGAAATGGAGTTGATGCCAAATATAACAATAACACTTAGGTTTAAGGGATCAGGATGACTTCATATGCTGAAAGTCTGCTGCTCAGACACAGCTCACAAATGTTTGTTTGACTTGAATATGTTTTTAAAAATACACCATCAATCAGAATGCAGGAGATTTCACATACAAACTCCTATTTCTGGCTTTCTTGAATAATCTGATTAGCTGGCACACGGGGCCCACACTGAATAGTGGTGCAAACGTTCTAGCTTGCTCCCCTCGTTTATCTGTAATGACTCCCCGTCATGAGGTCAAGTCGTGGTTCACATAGAGCATTTTATTTCCTCTGTTGCTTTTCTTCTCCTATGATAACTAAAAGTGGGACATTAAAGAAAGGGTTTTATATTCTAAGGAAATTAGAGAGGGCACTTTATCGTGGAAATGAAGAATATTCTTACTTTTTAATATATGCAATATGTGTGCCCAGAAAATTCAAGATAGCATTTTCATAAATGCAGCCAAATTTCCTCATTTATTTTTTCTTGACTGGATTCCATTAGCTTTTGATTTTGAGATATCTCATTTAAGAGGATATGAGCAGGACTTTTGGTCCTGGTTAGAAGCATAAATAGCAATGCTAAATTTTAAAGTCTCCCATGCAAAACAACTAGAAGAATAACAATAAAAACTTAGTATTTCCAAAACTTAGTATTTCCAAATTTTACCATGTGATCCAGCAATTGTGGTCCTTGGGATTTACCAGGGAGTTAAAAACTTATGACCACACAAAAAACCTGCACATGGATATTTATAGCAGCTTTATTTGTAATTGTCAAAACTTGGAAGCAATGAAGATATCCTTCACTGGACGAATGGATAAATAAACTGTATAACAGAAATATTCCATTCCAGGGGCACCTGGGTGGCTCAGTCGGTTGAGTGGCTGCCTTTGGCTCTGGTCATGATCCCAGGGTTCTGGGACAGAACCCCGCAGAGCCTGTTTCTCTCTCTGCCTGCCACTCCCCTTGCTTGTGCTCTCTCTGACAAATAACTAAATAAAATCTTTAAAAAAAAATATTCCGATCGAGACAATGGGATTTCAGCACTAAAAATAAATGTGCTATTAAGCCATGAAAAGACATGGAGGAACCTTAAATGCATATTGCTAAGTGAAATAAGATAATCTGAGAAGACTACATAGTGTATATTCCCAGCTCTACGACATTCTGGAAAAGCAGTAATACTTTGGAGACAGTAAAATGATCAGTAGTTACCAGTGGTTGAGGAGGCAAGGAAAGGTTGAATAGGTGGAGCACAAAGGATTTTTAGGGCAGTGAAAATATTCTGTATGATGCCCTAATGACAAATACAAGTCATTATACATTTATCCAAACCCAAAGAATGTACAACAAACAAGAATGTAAGCTATGGACTTGGGTGATTATGATGTGTCAGTGTAGGTTCAACAATTTTAACAAATGTCTAACTCTGATGGGGTTCATCAAAGATAGGGGAGACGATGCATGTATGGGGTTGGTGGAGTATTTGGAGAATCTCTGTACCTTTCTGTCAATTTTGATGTGAACCTAAAACTGCTCTAAAAAAAAAAAAAAACACTCTTTGGAAGAACAACAACAACAAACATTGGGTATATTTTCAGTACAATGAGAAGTCAGAGAAAACCCAGAGCTCCATCCAAATACCACTGAGTGTTACCTAAAGCATTTGAGACCACAGGAACCATTTTTGAAGCCTGTGCAAGTAATAATGGTTCTGTGGGAA
>NC_048220.1:77051118-77059124 GCF_002007445.2 Ailuropoda melanoleuca | reverse complement strand
CATAAGCCAGTGTAAAGCATATGGGTACTGCTGTTTCTCTTTTCTACTTTGGGAGAAAGTCTGTGTTGAAATTGTCAGTCTAAGGATTGGAGCAATGTGTACTACTGAATGACACTGTTGAATAGAGTTAGTCTGGGAGTTATTTGGACACGGCAGAATATGTGGAAGTAAAACAAAACCAAACCAAACAGAACAATTTTTTTTCTCTTTAAGCCATTGAAAGTTTATGACGGTTTGTTCCTACTACTTCATCATATTATTCTGACTAATGGAGAAAAGTTGGTATCAGAGGTGACATTTTTTTACAGCAGTAATAAAATATGTGTCATTGACTTAACTTTCAAAAATTGTTTCAAATGTAATATTCAATACATAAGTGTCATATGGAGTCAATACTTTAAAAATACAGAAGTGTTTAAATTAATAGTGAAATCTGGTCATATGTCATTTATAAAACCAAAAAGATAAAATATTGAAAGCATAAAATAAATGTATCTCGGCCAAATAGAAACATAAAGAAGCCATTATTATTTCTACTTAACATGGTAATGATGGACCTATACAATGCTGGATGACAAAAAGGCAATGAAAGATATAAGATTTTCAAAGACCCTAAAATTTCTAAAGAAATCTGTCATCATTTATAATTATTATGATTTTCATAAAAAAACAGAGATCTTATAGATAAATTAATGCTATTAATAAGAGTCATGATTAGTAAATCTTAACATAATAGAAATAATTTAAAAAGTATAATTGCATTTTTATACATCACCAAGGATCATTTAAAATATATAAAATACCATTTAAAATAGCAATAATCATTATAAAATGTCTCAGAATAACTTCAACAATAGCTGTACAATAATGTTTATGGAGAACACTAAAAACTTTATTGAAAGACATTAAAAATAAATACTATATTGCACTATATAACATTTATGAGAGGAAAAATATCCTAAGTATGGTAATTATCTTCATATTAATTCATAAATTTCTCCGAATTCCAATAAAAATTCTTTCATTTTTTTAAAATTTGGCACATGGATTTTCACATGCGATTTTACAGAAAGAAAATGGCTAAGAGAAGCCAAGAAAATTTCATAGAACAATTTAGTGAGGNCTATATAACATTTATGAGAGGAAAAATATCCTAAGTATGGTAATTATCTTCATATTAATTCATAAATTTCTCAGAATTCCAATAAAAATTCTTTCATTTTTTTAAAAATTTGGCACATGGATTTTCACATGCAATTTTACAGAAAGAAAATGGCTAAGAGAAGCCAAGAAAATTTCATAGAACAATTTAGTGAGGTTCAACCNATTTAGTGAGGTAACAAATATTAGGTAATATGATGCTCTAGTAACTAACAGTATCTTAGACAAAAACAGTTTTGTGACCTTTAGTTATCTATAATTAAAAACAATAAGATTCCAGCCTCATATCCTAACAACAAATTTCAAAGAGTCAACAAAAATATATCAAAGAATATACCACTTTGGTGGGGAAGAGTTCTGCAAACAAGATGCAAAAAATATACCATAAAAAACTGGTAATTCTAATTCATTAACTGGTATAAATTGGAGAGCAATCTGGCAATATTCAGCAAATTTGAAGAAGCACTGACTATATGACCAGTTACGTCACCTCAAATTACAGAACACAGAACATCTTTCACATATTTATTCGTACAGGAAGACATAGATAAGTAAGAATGTTTCTAGTAGCAGTGTCTTTAAATAGGGAAAAGAAACAAAACAACTTAAATGTCCACCAGCAGGAGAATGGATTCTAAACTGTAGTTATGTATACAACAGATTTATACAGAGAAATGAAAATAAATTATTTAATTTACATAATAATGCAAGTTAATCTCAGGAATGTATTATTGAACAAAACAGTTACATAATGTTACATATATGAGAATAGATTTTGTAAAAAAAAAGTTGGTATAAAACAATAATATATAAGTTTTTGTTTATATATGCTTTTCAGAAAAAATGTAAAAAGAAATAGATGGAAATGATAATATCCCAATTTTTAAAAATGGTTAAGTATTATCAGAAGAGGTGGGGAATGGAGTTTTTAAGTGCAATATTCATGATTTCAACACTTTGTATAAGTTGGATTGGGGATACAGATATTAATTTTTAGTCTCTAAGAATGTCTGATATATTTCATAATAATTTTAAAAAACAAAGTTTAATATNATGGATTCTAAACTGTAGTTATGTATACAACAGATTTATACAGAGAAATGAAAATAAATTATTTAATTTACATAATAATGCAAGTTAATCTCAGGAATGTATTATTGAACAAAACAGTTACATAATGTTACATATATGAGAATAGATTTTGTAAAAAAAAAGTTGGTATAAAACAATAATATATAAGTTTTTGTTTATATATGCTTTTCAGAAAAAATGTAAAAAGAAATAGATGGAAATGATAATATCCCAATTTTTAAAAATGGTTAAGTATTATCAGAAGAGGTGGGGAATGGAGTTTTTAAGTGCAATATTCATGATTTCAACACTTTGTATAAGTTGGATTGGGGATACAGATATTAATTTTTAGTCTCTAAGAATGTCTGATATATTTCATAATAATTTAAAAAAAACAAAGTTTAATATTTAACAGTGATTAAATATGAAAGACCCAACTAACCAATTTAATAAAATTTTAAAAAGGAAATCTTAAGAATTTATGTGTAATCTGCCTTAATTTTTAGGAAAAAAAATCTTTTAAATCTTAGCATAAATATTAAAAGGTTATATTCTCAAATAACAATCTTGGATAATCCACATGCATTTATTAGAGAAATAATGTTTTCAGGAGAAAACTTGGGGCTAATTATGAATTAAACCTATTTTTATAAAAGTAGATGAGAGGATAAATGGAATGTTACACAAATCTGAATTTGCAGATATTATGTATCCGTTGCCTTAAACTTCTAAAGTGAGGGAGCAGAAGTTACAGAAGTTACATTTTTCAGAAAACTATTTTGTTAATGACTGGTAAACGAGGCAGTTTAAAGAATGTAATAATGATTCAAGAACATGAAATTAGTAGATGACTGATTCAAGTTTTAAGAACAGTCACTTACCTGTCCTTGAACTTAATTTAGCCAAGTCATTCTGACTTACGTTCCTGTACTTTGCCTTTCTAGTAAGTATCAGAGCTACAATAGCTTGAAATATGAGCATATGTGAACTAGCCTTGACAAGGTAACTTCTAAACATAATGAGTGTGCTCTGGCAAACCTTGGTAAGCACAGGTCATTTTGTCAAGCTATTCTGTTACAAGATCATGATGATACCTTTGGATTCAAACCATTATGCTTCAGCAGTTTCTACCTAAAAGGAATTTACCTCTATTAAACTAACACAGGAAAGTTTTGTCTTCTTGACAAGATTTTTCGAATGAAATACTACTTTTAGAATTGACTGGTCCTGGAGATCTCTGCTTTACAATGCCACTCGGCTAAAAAATATCTCACGCAGCCTTTAATAACTGCCACCAGATTAGAAAAGATACAAAAATTAACAATCTATTTTCCAAATCAGGGGATTAGCTGTAAAGCTTCATAACCTACAATTATGGTATACACGTGCTTTCTATAAAACAAATGAAAATTCAAAGGCAAAAAATAGTTGATACATTTATTGTTCTTTATTTCCTAATTTAGAGGCTTAGTGTTAATAGTGTTGCAGACACATTGTCAGGTGGCCCTATCACCCCTGCCTCCTGGTGCTTGTACTTGGTACTAGCAACAAAATGTGCAAAAGTGATGGAATGTCATTCCCATGATCAAATTACCTAATGTGAGAATCCATTTTGTTAGTAAACTCCCTTTAGAGACTCTCCTTGTTGGTTTGAAAAAGTAAGCTCTGATTTTGGGAAAGCCCACCTAGCAAAGACCTGTAGATAACCTATACAAGCTGAGAGTCACCTCTAGATAATAACCAGTAAGAAAGAGGTGCCCTCAGTTCTAAAACTATAAGGAAAGAAATGCTGCCAGCAACACAAGTGAGCTTAGAAGTGGGTTCTTCCCCAGTAATGCCTTCAGATGAGAACACTACTTAGCCATTATCTGCATTGCTGTCTTGTGAGGGCTTAAGCAGAAAACAGTTAAGCCTGCCTAGATTCCTCACCCATGGTGATTGTGAGTTAATAAATGTGTGCTGTTCCAAGCTGCTAAATTTGTGGTAATTTATATGCAACAATAGATAACTAATAGAGATGGTCACCAGGAAATCACACAGCCTTGCTCATCTGAATGTTGCATAAACAGTCCCCACAAGTAGAGTACTACAGGCAGATAGATAAGCAGCTGAAGATCTGTGATAGCAGAATAGGACAGGGTCTGAAGTTTTCTCAAGCATGTGTAAGTTCAAATATCAGACCAAGCACTAGAAGTAGAAGAGCTCGCTGGGTTAACGCGGTACTAGAGTACTATTCTAGAGTACTGCGCTAGACACTAGAGTATTACACTAGAATACTAGAAGTACTGCCTAGAGGCAGGTCATCATGTTGGATCTGTGTATCAACTTGCTTCCTAGTTATAATTAAAAGGAGAGAGCCAAAAGCACCTTATAGATTAGAGCAGGGGTTGGCAAACTATACCTTGAAGGCCAAATTTGGCCCCCTGTTTTTGTAAATATAGTTTCATTGGAATACAGCCATACTCATTTATTTACATATTGTCTTTGTCTACAGCGATGGAGTTAAGTAGCTGTGGCAGGAACTGTATGGCCTGCAAAGCCTCAAATATTTACTATTGGGTTCCTGGCCGAAAAAGTTTGCTGACCTCATGAAATAAAGTGCGGGGCGCCTGGGTGGCACAGCGGTTAAGCGTCTGCCTTCGGCTCAGGGCGTGATCCCAGCGTTGTGGGATCGAGCCCCACATCAGGCTTCTCTGCTATGAGCCTGCTTCTTCCTCTCCCACTCCCCCTGCTTGTGTTCCCTCTTTCGCTGGCTGTCTCTATCTCTGTCGAATGAATAAATAAATAAAATATTAAAAAAAAAACATGAAATAAAGTGGGATCTTCTTATATAGGTATACATTTACTGGCAAATATTATATGAGAGTCTTATGTTAAGTGTTAATGAATAAGAAAAACAGAACTTTTTATTTGATTTGGTATCTCAAAATAGAGATTTTAATTCAGAACAAATGTTCTGAAAACATTTTGTACTACACGGCATAGGAGTAGCTTCATGAAGGCACATGGACATATTATATGCATGAAAATGACCTAAAGAAATATTTCAAGATAAAAAGAAAATTAGAAAAAAATTGTTTTCAAAATGTAATTAATCAAATCTAGAACATAAGAAACTTTTCCAGAGATGAATAAATCAGGTTGCTCTTTCAGATTAAAAATTTCATGATGTTTCAGTAGCTATAATAAGAAGTGATACACATTTTGGTACCTGCTGAAATTTAAAATTGTACTTACACACACACATACAAGGGAAAACACTACGAAAAGTACCAAGTTGCAAAACTTTGATGAATATAAAAAAGAGTTTCTAGTATGGCAACAGACTTTTCTTCAGCAATAAAAAATTAAAATAAAAAACAGAGAGCTTTGACATATACAAGCTTGTACTCAGTATTTTTATACTCAACTAACTTGATTTTTAGATATGTGAGCCAACAAAGTACAAACAAACACAAATACACAGGTGTTCAGAAACATAATTTTTGAATTAATTTTTAAATAATTACATAAATTACTGAAAACTAAAGTAAATTAAATGTTTATGAATTGAAAACTCCTAACAGAAAAGAACCAGCAACAAACATTAAAATGAATTGTCCATAGTTGAAGCTAAATAAATTTTTAAAATCAGGTTAAAACTGAATTGAAAAATGTTTAAAATGGAAGACATGTAATTTAGAAATAATAAATAATACTACTACAAGTTGTCTGATATTTAGAAAATACTAATAAAGATAGTGTGTTGAATGGCTGGGAGACTGTGAGGCTGTAATTAGATGGCATAGTACAGAAGGACACAATGGCATAAGAGAGGTTCAGGAGCTATTTTTAAGTAGGAAAAGTAAGCAACATTGTATATAAAATATTTATCTTATATGTTTTATTGTAAGGTATGAATTATCCATACTATCCATATCATGATTGGAAGGATATCTTCAATTATTGTTTTATTTCTATGCATAAGGATAACAGGATATTTACATTCATTTTTAACTTTCTTTGTATTTCCTAAATTTATTATGGCCAACATATTTTTCAAAATAAAGAATATTACAAATATATTTGAAATTAATACATCAAAATATTTACTTTGGATATCATTAGGATTAGAGATTAAATGTATTTTTAATTAAAGTTAGAACTGTTTTGGTTAACATTAAAAATGTGTTCTATAACTAGGTCAGAGCCCCATTATTGTCTTATAATGAAACTGACTGTATTAGAACATGGAATAAATTTTATTAGGTAATAAGGAATGTCAATATTTAATAGCAAAACCTTTTTTAAAGTTATTAGTCCAAAAAACTGGGTTACAGATACACAAAAATTCAAAACAGTTGTTTAGACAGTGCTAGCTGTCTTCTTTTAAGCTGTGAGACTTTGGTTCTAAATCAACCACCATTATGAAGTAATGTGCTATTGCTATTTTCATAAATGATATGTGGCCACCCATGTTTATTAATTCCAGATCATAATAATTAAAATTCATTTCTTGATGAGTAGATCAAGAATGCTTATGATAGGATATTTTATGTTTGGTGGTTAATACAAGCATGAAACACAACTATATATGTATAGTGTATGTGTATATATATATGTATGTATGTGTATATAGTATATAGTGTGGTAAGACTTCAATTCCTCTGTGGCATTTTGAATTTTCATAATTGGGAAAGTAGGGTGGCCTGACCTGACCACAGCGAAGAGAGCTGAGGTGGCGAAAGTGAAAACCAACATGAGAGCAGAAGATAAAAAAAAACAAAAACACACATGCAGCCAGACCAATTAGCCTGATCAGGAAAGGGGAAGAAGCAGGTTAGGTGCAGGTCTTCATAAGGAAAGAGTTTTTATGTATGTTGGTTAGAAACGAGGATAGTGCAGTTAGGATAATCGGGTGGGGCTGAAAAGGAGGACAGTGATTTATAAGGAGAGGCTTGGAGACAAATAAAAGAGGTTTGGCAACATATTCATGGTCATTAAAGCAGCTGAGCTTCATAAATCTGGAGTCTGCCAGGATCATTATTCAGAGTTCCCCATGTGTAAATTAGTTTGTGGACAAGAAAATGCCACATGTAATTATTTGTTAATAGTGGGCACATACACAGAAAGAATAAAACAGAATCAGTGCAAAATATGTACTTATTTTTATTTTTATAATAATTTGTTTATGAGAAAAAAGTTCTTTTCATGGAAATGAAATAGGGAAATGCAAAATCATAGCATTTATCATTCAAAATAAGATGTAAAATAACTCACAGTTAACGCTTATAGGTCAAGTAGAATTATAAACTTAATTACTATTAAATTAACTGAATATGGAGAAAACTCCTTTGTGAGGCAGCTCAAAGCTACAAAGTTTGTTAATAAATATGTCAAGTATTACATATATTAATATGTAATATTAATAATATGTAATAATATGTAATATGTAATAATATGTAATATTAATATGTATTATTGTCCACAATAGCCAAATCATGGAAGGAGCCGAGATGCCCTTCAACAGATGACTGGATTAAGAAGCTGTGGTCCATATATACAATGGAATATTACTCAGCTATCAGAAAGAACGAATTCTCAACATTTGCTGCAACATGGACGGCACTGGAGGAGATAATGCTAAGTGAAATAAGTCAAGCAGAGAAAGACAATTATCATATGATTTCTCTCATCTATGGAACATAAGAACTAGGATGATCGGTAGGGGAAGAAAGGGATAAAGAAAAGGGGGGTAATCAGAAGGGGGAATGAAACATGAGAGACTATGGACT
>NC_048220.1:76998160-77050862 GCF_002007445.2 Ailuropoda melanoleuca | reverse complement strand
TTTTTATATAAATAAAATATTTATAAATATATTCACAAATATTTTATTTATATAAAATATATATTATATATGTAATATAGATAACTCCTGACAGTATATTCCATAATAATATTAACTCAGTGCAAAGTGGAAAACTTGAAAGCAACTGACACAAGTGATTTTTAAAAGGGGGAACATGGACAAAGATGAAAGAAAGTAATGTAGAGTCCAGCTGCTAACACAAAGGAGGAAATAGAAACATTTCATACTTCTTGGCATCCTTCTACTTAAGGTTTTCTGTATTTCAGTTGTTGATGTTCCTAATCCATTTAAGGTTTTATTTTTTGGCAAGGTAAGAACAGAATAAGACTTCACGGTGCCACTATAAACAAAGTTTAAGTAATTATATCTCAAAAGCTTTCCAAAAAGGATTTCTCTTTTCTGGACTTTGAAACTGCGTGTTGGAGAAAGCTTCCTGGTGTGGTATTTCTCAGTTTTCATTTTCACTTTGGCTAAGAGGCCTATTTTTGCACTGCCTTTTTCCTATTTTGATAGATCCAAGTTGGTTTCATTTCTTGAGCAGCAATCACCCTGAAATTATTGCAGGTGCCTGAAGATTTGGTTTTGTCTCATATTAGGCAGACTTTAATATATGGTACTTTCATTTGTGTAGCAGATTTTTTACTGGCTTACCTTTGCTTACTCATTCTTTATGCATTTCCAGGTAGCTTATCATTTATTTGATACACTTTATAGATACAATATATTTGAAATTAATGAGAGGTGTGTCTAGATTTGAGTTTGGTCTGAGTAATGCAAAGAAATAGGTTTCCAGAATTTAAATCAACTCCCCCCAAAAAAGTGTTTTATTCATATTTAGGAGGCTGTCTTTTTTTTTTTTTTAATCCTGGTTGCATATATTGTTCAACTGATTCACTCGTAATTCCAAGACTTTCATCAAGCCGTAACTCTGAAATACCTTCACCATTTATCTTTGAGATTTCCTTATTTGTTTTTCCAAAATTCATTCCCACTATCAAGTCTTTTTGAGTTAATCTGATCAAAATTTGGTAATTCTAATCATTCCAGATTTACTTATTATCTATGTAAATAAGTCAAATGCTGTTATTTGTGTGTAAAGATATTACTATGAACATTTTATCTTGGGTAAAAGAGAACTGATAAGGGCACATTCTTTGTTGTTAAAATTTGTTCTACTAATACAATTTTAGAAACAGGAAATAGATTCCCATGTCTGTTGTGATCATGACAATTAAAAATAAGACCCTGATTCTGATATAGCATTCTTGCAGGAAATGGACTGGTAAAAAGCATCACCCCTATAATGACAGGAAGTCGAAATGTTCTATGAGAAGAATGCCTCTGGTCACAAGCTGATGCTTAGGTAACCATCTGTAGTCTTTAGCTTTTACCCTCCACTAATATGTTACATTTATTGAATGATTACTAAAGCATTTTCTGAATGCTCTGCCTATATTAACTAAGTTAATCTTCAAAGAAACTCTATGAGGTAGGAATATTAATATACAAAGACAAGGAAACCGAAGCATAACAAAGATGAACAAAGGTTGTAGAGATAGTGAGTGTGTGGCCATCATTGAAACTCAGGCAATGTGGCACCAGGGCTTAGGTCCTCAAATACCTACTATATAGCATCTGAAATTGGGCTCTGATATCAATCAACCATGATCCAAGAAAAGTCACTGCCACCTACCTCTTTCATTCTTAGTGAAATTGCTTAGTCTTTGAGGGTTCAATGATAGCTGGCAGAGGGGTTTAGTTTTTCTATCACTATTTCCTTTTTTGCCTTTTAGAGCTGTGATAAATACACTTGCTTTTTAAGATATGGGTTCTATGAATGTTAGTTTGATTTCCCTATATATATGATTGGGTAGAACTCAGATATTTTCTTTTTCCTGTATCCCAGTTTTTAAAAATAAACCCAGGGGTCAAATAATAGCACTGTCACTTATTTATTGGTTCACTTTATTTGTAGGTCATAATTAATTTATTTTATCTATATAATAAATATATGTACCCTTGTATTCCAACTAGATAGTAAACTTTTTGTTCTCTATTATAACTGGGTCCTATTACAAAGATAATCATTTCTAACCCTTTATATCTATAAATAAGAAAAAAACTTAGGTCCAGAAGGCCTGTATAACTTGTATGTAGCCCATAATTCTTCAGTGACCAAGTCAGGGTACAACTGAGCAGGCAGACTCTAGGCTAGTTCTCTTTTTACTACAAAATACAGATGCTGGCTTAAAAAAAAAGAAGGTAAACTTCACTTATTTAGGCAACATAATTTTGCAATTCAGCTGAAGACAGAAGAATTGATAAGAAATAAAATCATATTCAAAACAACTTTAGTAAAAATTAATATGCAATATTAAAATGTATCTAGCATTAATATTGTCATCAGAGAAAATGTACTAATGACACAATTCATGAAGCTTATGCTAGCAAGAGAAAACTCTTTGGTTTGTCATCTGATCACATGCTTAGAGTGTGGATAGGAAACTCAATACACATTTGTCCTACAGGTGATATTTGCTTGAACTGTCTGCCCTGATTACTCACACACCGGCCAGGAAACTATTCATACATAATAACTAGAATGTGCTTTAGATTCAGACAAACCTTGATTAGAATGTTGGCCATTTTCATGTACAATTTGTGGACCTTGGCCAAATTACTTAAATAAGACCTCAATTTCTTAGTCTTTGAAATGGAGATAATATTGTACATGATAGTTGCTCCCAGTTAAATATATAAACAGCTTAACACTCTCTGATGCATAGCACATAATTTAATAAAAATATTTTATTATCTTTGTTGTTGGTGTTAAGTGCTCAATAAACAAATGTATTGCAAATTTTTCTTAAGACTGTACTAGAGAATTTAAATCAACAAGCAAAGTACTTTTTCCTTCTAGTTGTATAGGTAGTCTTTCGGGGAAGAAGGTTGTGAAGAAAGTGGAGTTAGTATAAAGAATCCTAAGTAAACAGCAAGAAATCTGAAATACTCTGGGGAGGTACAAGGCTAGAAAATGTGTAAGTTTTTATTCAAGGTGTTATGAAGTAAGTGTATGTGGGAAAATATAAAATATTAAAGGAAAAACTGCTAACATAAGATTTCTAAAAACTTTCAAAATAAATGCTAAGAGAAGCTGTAAGCTGGATAATCAGATCTGAAGGTAGATCTCTTAGAATGGCTTTATGTAAAAGTGATTTGTGAGCAAGATGTAAGCAAGGATGAGATGAGGAGAGTAGAATGGAATTGGACTTTCCAAATATAAGAAAGGGCTTTTGAAGACACTTACAATTGTGAGCTGACAAATTCAAATTGAGCTGATAAATTTATGGCTGACTATAAACATCTTTCTTTTAACTGAAATGGAAATTCTTACCTACGAGTTAGAAAACATAAGAGCATGATCAATGGTTCAAAAAAAATCTCCTATTTATTCGTCAATGACAGGAAATATTGGACGAATACACAGTAACAAGATCTGTAATGTCTTTTAAATTTTGGACAGAGATCCCACTGATAGAAGTAGTAACACAATCCCAACGCTGCATTATTTAAGGATTTTATTTATTTATTTGAGAGAGAGAGAGAGAGAGCGCGTAAGCAGGAGAAGGGGCAGAGGGAGAGGGAGAGGGAGAAAGAGAATCCCAAGCAGACTCTGTGCCCAGCTGAAGCCTGACACGGAGCTCAATCTCATGACTTTCAATGTCATGACCTGAGCCAAAATCAAGAATCAGATGCTCAACCAACTGAGCTACCCAGGCCGCCCTCCGATACGGCATTATTTAAAAAATGATTTTATTTACAGAATATGTTATAGGCTTGAATCAGATCTACCTTTCAGTTGTTAACTTTTGTGCTAGTAGTTGAGTTGATTTTGGTGGTCAATGTTGGCTTCTTCGGTGCCTGAGATGCTTACTTTTGTATGCCATAAATGATGGTTTTGGTTTTATGTTTTCTACCAAAGGTATATTATGCCTTAGCTTATAAATTTGTTAGGTGGTCCAATTCATAAGAAGGAAATGCAAGTTCTTGTTTTTACAACCCCAATTTCACTTCTAAAATAATTTTATAATGACAAGTTATCATTCATATAAGGTAAACATTTTATAAGTCCATAAACAATTGATTCATTGATGAGTACTTCCCAGTTTATCCCAAGAGGTAAAATATATGGAATGACTTTTAAATTCATCAGAATATATAAGATAGAGAGTTACCTACTTAGGGATTTCTATAATTCCCCTGTAAGGAATGTCTCTAACTGTTAGCGAGCACTGCTGTGAGCAGTGCTACCTTTCACTACTACTATGTTCATGTGTTTGTCCTTGCCCCTGAAAGACATGGTTGAGCACAGTTCAGGCCGACTTTCATCCTTTTCTTTCTTACACCACAACCTAAATATGCACTGAACATATTTCAAAGGCAATCATTTAGCAGATTTCTTAATTGGCATTATAGGCAGAAGCTGTCAGTGATCACACTGCATTGTATACACAGAGCAAACAATATCTTCTTTTGAAAGAGAAAGGATGAAAATGTTTTTCCAATGAAAATTTCTTTGAGAATTGCTTTTATTGAGTTAAAACAATGTACGGCTACCATTATGTGTATTTATTCATGTACTTCATAGAATGGTGCAATTTGTAGATGAAGGCAATAGAGTACTGTGAATGGACTTCACAGTCAGACAGGCAAGTGTTCAAATCTTGCCTTTAAATGATATTTTCAATACATGAATCTAAATATAAATCTAGAATTATTTAAACTACCCAAACTATTTTCCCCTCATCTGTAAAATGGAGAACTATAGGAATACCACTTAATTGAAAGTTTTCCATATTATAGTTATTGTCATTATTATTATTACTATTGTGTATTCTACTTGTATCCCTCATTATTCCACAGCACATTGTATATAGCTCTAGTTTAATTGCTATCGTACTGTGTCTGTCTCTTCTCTCTGAAATGAAAATAGAACATAATGTAGGTGCATTAGGATATTTGTTAAATGAATAATAAGATGTGAGATAATATAAATCTATCTATAATATATATACGTAACTCAAGTGATAAACATATATATAAATCAAGTAGTGAATATAAGTCATTCTTATATTGACTATAAAGGTACAAATATAAACAAAAACTTTCTATATCTGACTATATATTTTTATTTAAAAGAACTCTAAAACTAGCAGGCTAACAACAAATAGTATTTAGGCTTAGTACTGCCATGTTGTTACATTTTAATTAACATGTTTAGGATCATATGTTAAATGATTCATTATGCTATTTGAGAACTTTAAGCATTTTATAAAACATGATAGAAATTGCTTTAAGAAAAAAAAAAGGAGTACCAATGCATATGTACAGACAGCTGGATAAAGTACAGAGAAAAAGATCATTGAAATAAGAATGACTTGGATTCAAATCAAATTCTAACCTTGACATATAAGTGAATGAAGATGGAGTAGAGAAGAAAGGCACAATAAGAAACAATAAGGGAAGGTTGATGCAAGAACATGAATTGGGAAAAGGAAACAAAAATGGGAGGAAGAAATTAATAAGGGAGATCAAGTATAGGTGGGATTGAGTTGAAGATATGGGTAGTGAAATAGTAGGAAAAATAGTAAAATAGGAGGGGATATATTTTTCTCATTTTATCCAGAAATATTGTAGGCAACTAGCCTTTGTAAAGAGGGACACAAAATTCAAATCCAAGGGGAAATCAATTTATGCTGCTTTTGTCCCTTCTTCGAAATAGACAGTGGGATACAAGAGAATGACCATTTGGATTTTTTTTGTGCTAAACAGTAGGTTTGGGAGTCATTGGTTCTTTTGTTTTCACAGAGATATTAGAGACTTTGAATATGGCAAAAGAGGTCTAGAAATTGCATGAGTGTAAGAAAGAAACTGAAGAGAGAGGAAGAGATCCTGAGGTGGGGAGAGAATAGAGCCATGTGTCCATGTAAACACCCTCTATTGCACTAAAACATAAATTATATATGTCTACACTTGTGTGAGTGATGTTTGGGGGAAACGCAGGAGACAGAGCTGAGTTCCACATCTAGGATGATAAGGAGTATCACGCCAGCAAGGTAAGGACTGTGCAACGGTCCATAAATGATCAAATATAACCACCAGTGATTACAAAAACGCTATTCCACCACAGACGGGATAGACTTTCAATCATATTAAACTGATCTAAGTAAGATTGGACACCAGAGTTGACATCCAGCTCAAAAGGATTGGAGATAAGTACAGATATTAAGATTCAAGTGGTGTGAGTCAGCTGTTTCTAGAGATGAAACAGTCATTCAAACAAAGGGAAGCTGATTTCTTAGAAGAGTTAGTCCTAATTTTGTTTCTCACCATTAGTTGTAGTAGTTATGAGTAACAGAGTTACCGCTTGAAATTCTTTAATCAGTTCATCTTTTCCAATCCCTTTTTGCTCAAGAACCCGACTTTAGTCACTGCACGAAGACAGTGAGGATGATCTACTCCCACCCTATGCAAAGTGTCAGCAGAGACCTTGACTCAGCAAACAGCTGTTACTTCAATCTCTCAGGGAGTTGGGCTCACTAGGGAATTCAGTTTTCAGAGGCAATTCACCTTGTGGCTGTTTTTTTAAAGGACTGTGTTAATGGACAGGGGCTTCCAGTGTAATTGATTTTGTTTGGGTTTTATTTATTTTTTTTTAAGATTTATTTATTCTAGAGAGAGAAAGCACGAGTGGAAAGGGTAGAGGAAGAGGGAGAGAGACTCTCAAGCTGACGTCCTGCTGAGCGTGGAGCCCAACCCCCGCGGTAGGGGGCCTCAATCCTATGACCCTGAGATCACCACCTGAGCCAAAATCAAGAGTCAAGAGTCAGATGCTTAACCGACTATACAACCCAGGCGCCCCCAGTGTATTTGATTTTGAAATTTCATGTGACCTTATGTCCACAGATAGTATTTGGGTACATTCTGTCCTAGATACGTTTACCTGGGTTTTGCTCTTAAAACAAATAGGATACAGTGGCAGGAAATTCTTCTATACATGATTATTCATCCACTATGGACAAAACCTGAATGATAATAAAATCATTTTTCTAAAACCTTAACCTTTAAAATACTTTTCACTGACTGTCCAGAAATTCTCAAGTGATCTGATTTAAATGAAATAATTGCCAACATGTTTCCATTTTTAATAAGAAACATTTTATTGGAGTATATCATGTTTATCAAAAATGCAGAGATCACAATTATCACAATGTGAAGTGACTCACTTCTCTTCTCTCTCTGTCTCTGTGTCTCTGCCTGTCTCACTCTCTCTGTATATAATGTCAGAATGTATCCAGTATATAAAACCATTCTCTCTTGCAGAATACAATAAAAATGTAACTTTGTATATTCTACCATAAACAATTAAAATGTATTTGGTGTGGGAAATTAAGATATTCCCTTGCCCTCTGATGAAACCTGCTACTCTGGCTAAGACTCTCCACAATCTTATCTTTCTGATTATTCTTTGATATTAAAATACCTTCAGTCACTTTTAATTATAAACACAGTCTTAATTTAGCAGTTCTAATTTTACAGTCCCAGAAAATAATCAGAACTGTGAACTAGTTTTAGCATTTGAATTTCTCCCTTCCCCATGGCCAGGGACACAGTGGGGAGAGTGCCTCCCTGTTTTCCTTTGTTCTGCATTTAGTATGTCCTTCTCTGTACTGCTCCATAACTACTTGGTTCTCACCTTATCAGATCATCAGGTTTAAGCTCAGGGTATCATAAGTGGAGGGAAGGGTATGGTCTTCATGGTAGTGGGTACATGTGATTTCTCACTTGGTCTTTCATGGTATTTCCTAGGTCCTTCGGAGGCCCCTCTCACTTGCCCACTCCTGCCACAACTCTGCATAGCTATGATGCATCTCTTCCAGGTGAGTATTGTTCCTGTAGTCCTAGTTCTTCCTGAAATCCATGTCCCACAGAACCTTCCAGGCAGTCTTCACAGGCAGTCTTTACAATGGCTCTAGACTCTTTCCCATACATTTCTAAGCCTGAGTTGGGAGGGTTTACTTCCCAAATATCCTTTTCCTGCCTCACTGTCCCAGGGCAGTACCCATGTCTTCTGTTCTTGTTATCCTTTTGGCATGTTCCAGACAGCAACTCAATGTGCTCTCTTAAATACTGGGACTCCATCTCCAGCTACCTGATGAAGCTCCTCAGAGCTCCTGTGAATGGACTTGAGGTAATGGGCAGGGGACTGGGGATCACAGCACGAAAGAAACACTTTCCAAAAGAGAAAGAGACTCAAAACCAAACCCTTTCCACAAACTTTCTTTTTTATTCACTGGATCTGATTCTACCTTCTATCTCTGTCAGGAGTCCCCAAAGAAAGGCCTTCCTGCCATAAAACAATTCTCAAATGTTTATTTGGAAAGTTTTCATTTTGTTTTGTCATCTTACTTGCTTGAAACCTCTATTGTATCATGAATCTTTGATATAAAATATGAGTGTGTATAACAGTTATAAAAAAGATTTTTATATAGTACATATTCTTCTTCACTTCCCTAAATATATATTATGATCATTTCCCCCATGTTAATAAATACTCTTCTTTCATAAAATTTTAATGGCTGTAGATTATTCCTTTTTATGAATGCACTGTATTTTATATAAAATGTTTCCTACTTTGGACAAACTGCATATGATTATTTCTCCCCAATTTTTACTACTGTTAACAAAGCACTACTAACAAACTCTTCATGGAAACATTCATATTTATTTCCTTAGGATAAATTCTTAGAAAGAATTGCTGAGTCAAATGTATGCACATTTTTAAGAGTTTTAGTATATTGCCAAATTGTCCTCTGGAAAGTTTGTCTCAGCAGCAGTGTATAAAAGTTCTTGTTTAATTTACACTTAGCAATAATGCATATGCAATTTCTTTAGTCTTTCTCAGTTGATGAATAAAAATTAAATCTCACTGAGAATTCATTTTTATTACTAGTGTGTTTGAAACTATATATGTGTATATATACATGCATTAGACACTTTTATTTGATAGAAAATTGCTTATTTCTTTACCCATTTTTATTGGCACATTAATTTTTTATTTATTTCTGTTTAAATATTAAGGACATCAAAACTTTGGCTTTCCGTATCAGTCAGAATCCAGTCAAAAAAGAGAAACCACACTGGCTATTTCAAACAGAGAGAATTTAATACCTGAAATAGGGTATAAAGTTTTGGAACCTGTGAAGGAACCAAAAGGAGAGAGGAAAGTTAGAGGAATTAAAAGGATGATAGGAAGGGCGCCTGGGTGGCTCAGTTGAGTGGGCGTCCACCTTCAGCTCAGGTCACGATCCTGGCATCCTGGGATTGAGCCCTGCGTTGGGCTGCTCAGCGGGGAGCCTGGTTCTCCCTCTCCTCCCCACTTGTGCTCTCTTTCTTGGTAGCTCTGTCTCATTCTCTCTCAAAAAAAAAAAATTACAAAAATTTTAAAAAATTAAAAAAAAAAAAAGGATGCTAGGATATTACCCTGAGATGAGAAAAGCACAAATGTCCCTGAGCAGGAGCCATGAGCCTGCACCTGCTGCTGCTTGGTTGTAGGTACAGCTGCAGCAGCTCCCGCTCCAAAGTGGCACTGACACTGCTGGGGAGAAACCCTCCGAGAAGGCATTCTTAATTGGGCTGGTGCTTCCATGGCTGCTAGAGGACAGGATTATCTCCCTGCCACTATCATCAGTGCCAAGGCCACCAACTGCTGCCACTTTCAGAGCCAGACAATGAAACATGCATCTTCCTTCACCCTACCTTTTAATATCTATTCTCTATCTTTTACTGACAAAAGTTAATAAAAAACCAGCCTGTTACAGAGTCTGGGGAAATGATTTAAAGTGTCTGGCTATAGAGGCACAAAGCACAATACAGAAGGCAAGGACCAACGTGGGACAAAGAGACAAGTGACAATTTGTATAATGTTTATCAATTATAGTATTTTTCCAGGTTGTCATGCACTTATCTTTTTGCATTATAAAGTCATGTGAACATGCAGAAGTTTTGAATTTTATTGATTAAAAAATTGTATCATTTTCTTCTGTTCTCTACCATCGGTATTTTGATTAAATATATTCTATGTGTAATTACATAGGCAAGTATAAATATATATAAATCTTCCCTAATATAAGATTCAAATATGTTTATATATTTACATTTAAATTTTAGGGGCGCCTGGGTGGCACAGCGGTTAAGCGTCTACCTTCAGCTCAGGGCGTGATCCCGGCGTTATGGGATCGAGCCCCACATCAGGCTCCTCTGCTATGAGCCTGCTTCTTCCTCTCCCACTCCCCCTGCTTGTGTTCCCTCTCTCACTGGCTGTCTCTATCTCTGTCAAATAAATAAATAAAATCTTTAAAAAAAAATTTTTAATCCTTCTGAGTATTTATTTGTACATTCCCTCTTCCTATCTTCCTTCTATTTTATTATTTTTTCCTGTAAGTGGTAAACTAATTGTTTAAGCATTCTTTATTCAATAATTAAATCTTTCTCCAACAATTATGAATTCTACCTCCAGAGAATTGGCTAATCTGCTTGCTCTAATTTCTCTCTTACAATTCTCTTACCACCTTCTAAACAAGCTTTGGCTGATCTTTCAATGCCATTAATTTTTTATCATAAACACAAATGCTATTTACCTTACTAAATTCAAGTTTCAATTCTCAGTTCTCCTCTTACCTACTGCAACACCATTGTTTGAAACACTGATTACTCCTTCTTCTTTTCTCTTGGCTCACCAGCTGTGCCTTCTCAGGCTCCTTGACTTGTTTCTTTTTCTTTTTTTTTTTTTTTTTTTAGATTTTTATTTATTTATTTGACAGAGAGAGAGAGAGACAGCCAGCGAGAGAGGGAACACAAGCAGGGGGAGTGGGAGAGGAAGAAGCAGGCTCCCAGAGGAAGAGCTGGACATGGGGCTCAATCCCAGAACTGGATCTGGGCGGGATCCCAGAACTAGGATCACGCCCTGAACCTAAGGCAGATGCTTAACGACTGAGCCACCCAGGTGCCCTATCCTTGACTTGTTTCTTATCTCCCGCACTTTTTGATGTTTGAGTTTCCTAGAGCTCAACTATTTGACCTCTTCTCTTCTGTTTCTACATTTACCTCCTTGATGATTTTGTCCAGGCTTTGGTTTAAATACATCTACATAGAGATTTATCATTCCATTTCAGAACCTTCCCCAGTATTTCAAAATTGTATATTCATATACCTATTTGATAGCATCATTTTCATATCTAAGGAACATCTCCAGTCTAATAAAATAAAACCAAAATACCTTATCTTTGGTCCTAAACAGGTTTTTCCTATAATCCTTCTAATCTCCATAAATAGTAATTACACTGGTTTGCTTAAGACTAATGCCTTGGATTCATCTTAGCTCCTTTAGTTCTCTGAGAGCCCACATCTAGTCAATGATAATACACCATCAGTTTTCCACTCAAAATTTATCAAAAATTCACCACTTCCACTGCTACCATCCTAGTCAAAGCCACCAGCGTCTTTTATTTGGATTATTTCAAAGGCCTCTTAATTGGTTTCCCTGATTTCATTATTTTCCTTCTACATTCAATTCTCAGCACAATAACCAAATCATTGCTTCTAATATACAGATTGAACCGTGTACTGCCTCTGTTCATAGCCATCTAGAAGTAGCTCATTCCAAGGAAAATCTCTAGAATCCTTATGATATTCCTCAAGAACATTCACTGTGTTACCACCCTGGTCTCACAGCCTAAAGTACTGGCTTTCAATTCTTTCATTTTAGTCAAACTGGTCCACTTGCTTGTCTTCAAATCTGCCAATAGTCATCTGCCATAGTCATTTCAGGGACTTTCACTTTCCTTCTGTATGGAATAATCTTTCCCCACACATTCCTATTGCTCACTCCACCATCTTTCTCAGTTTTTCTTAAATTTTGCTAACTGAAGCTTAGGACTTTTTGACCATTTTATTTAAAATTGCCACCTTCTAGAAATGATTACATCTCTATGGTAAATTTTAAAGTTTGGCATTTCAAACACCCTTTTTAAGAAAACAGCCTTTATTTTAGAATAATTTTAGATTTAGAGAACAATTGTAAAGATAGTACACAGGGTTCCTACCCTAGCCCAGTTTACCTGTTCTTAACAGCATATGTTAGTGTATTACCTTTGTTATAGTTAATGAATTATTCTTTATATATTATTATTAATTGAAGTCCACAGTTTATTCAGATAAATTTAGTCTTTATCTAATGTTGGGGTTTTTTTGTTTGTTTTTTGTTTTGTTTTGCTTTTGATCCAAGAATCCCTCCAGGATGCCACATTACATTAGGTCATCTTGTCTCCTTTGGCTCTTCTTGACTATAAAAGTTACTCAGACTTTTTTGCTTTTGATGACTGCAGTGAACTGAATGTTTATGCCCCTGCATAATTCATACATTGAAATCCTAACCCCCAATTTGATAATATTAGGAGGTGGGACCTACCAGAGGTGATTAGGTCATGAGAGTACAGCCCTCATGAATGAGATTAGTGCCCTCATGAAAGAGACCTGAGAGAGATCCCTCACCCCTTCTGCTTCTGAGAAGACAGCAGTCTATGAACCAGGGCATGGGCTCTACCAGACACCAGGTCTGATGGCATCTTGATCTTGTACTTCTCAGCCTCCAGAACTGCGAGAAATTTCTGTTGTTTATAGACTATCTGGTAGTTTTTTTTTTTTTTTACAGCAGACGGGAGGGACTAAGACGACAAACTTGACAGTTTTGAGGGGTACTAGTCAGATATTTTGTAGATTTCATCTTTATTTTTCTGATTTTCTGATTTCAAGATTAAATTTAGGGTTTATAGGTTTTTGGAAAGAATGACACAGAAGAAAAGTGCCCTTTTCATAATATCATATCAAGGGAGCAAGCTATCAACATGACTTAGTACTGCCCTTAATCTTGATCACCTGGCTCAGGTAGTGTTTGTTAGGTTTCTCCAGTGTAAAGACACCCTCCCTCCATACTATATACTTTGGAATGAAGTAACTCTATGCAGTTCACATTTAAGAAGCAGAGAGTTATGCTCATTCCATTTATTTGAGGGTGGGATTATATATATAAATGGTTTGAAATTCTTTTGCATGGGAAATTTGCTTATTCTCTCCCACTTATTTATTTATTCATTTATTTATATAAAGATGAATGTATGAATATTTATTTTATACTATTTTATTTTGTTGCTCAAATTGTAGTTAGAGCCATTGGGAGCTCTTCTACTGGTTCCTGCTTTGTTTTGATACATGACATGTATGTGTTTTTATTTATTTATTTATTTATTTATTTATTTATTTATTTATTTTTGAGCACTAGTTTTCTGACATTGAAATATGTTCTAGGCTCATCTTGTATATTCTTGCCATAGGCCTGGAACAGCCATTTATCCAAGGGAACCCTACTTTCTTTAATCCAATAATGGTTTTTAAAATCAAGATCTGGTCACTTGGACTCAAATATCATTCACTCGTTCATTCATCCATTCGTTCATTCAATCATCCATCAATCTTTTCTTGTGCACTCCTGCCTAAACTTCCCAGATGAATGTTAACATTATTACCTCAAATTTTTAAAAAATCTATTAAATTTTTCATTATAATTACATATAATATGTATATATTGACGAGTTACATTGATGTATTTATAATACTGAGTAATTTCCTTCAGGACCAAAATTTGTCTCTATTTACTAAAGTCCTCTTTGCTGTCCTTTAGAAACTTTTCTTTCATATTCACTCTGATTTTTCCTTGTTAAGTTTGCTCTCATAAAAAAAAAAAAAACAAAACTGTATTGCTATTGTGAATGAGTTTTTGTTCCATTTATGTAACTGGTCATTGTTCCTATATGTTTTTCATAAATGAAATATTGCTAAACTTATATATTCTAATAGCCTATCAGGTTATTCATGAATAAAGAATGATAATGTTGTAAACTATTTTAGCCTTAATCTCATGCTTTCTAATACTTAATTATTTCTTGATAGTGATAAAACTTCCAAGAAATATTCAATATAATAGTGAGATTCTTTTCTTCTTATTTGTGTTTCAATTTTACTAAAAAGAAGATACTAAAATGAAAGCATACTCTGATTTGGTAATAGAATCTTACCAGTTATGGTAAAAAAAAATATAGGACTTATACAGTGATGGACACTTCAGATATAATTCTGATAATATGTTAGCAATTTTAAGAAATCACCTAGAAGAGGAAATGTCAAAATGCCATAGGACCTACTCCAGGTAAATTGATATCACAAAAACATTACCACAGCCATTACAATTGTAAACCACATGTCAGTTTTCATCAGGATGTTACTAATGTAACTATACATTTCTTTATATTTAAAACTAACTGTGTAATCATTAGGTTTATAGCTTTCTCTTTAATATAAAAGGGTACCTATTCTTTCCAATGTGGGTATCATAAAATAGAGCAATAAAGCTAATTAAAGGTATCAGACAAGTTTACCACAAATTTAAAATGGAATCGTATCATTTTTGATAATAGTTTTCCTAAAAATACAGTTAAGTGAACACCTGCTTACAACAATTTTAAATTTGTTTTCCTTTACTTTGACTGCTATTAGTAGATATATTTCTTCAAAAAAGATTACTAAATATTTTGTTTTTATTTAAAAAATGCATTTGTATTCTTCATTTGCTTGTTCTTCCTTAAAACAGAGGCAATTAAAGGGCTGATGATCCTAGAGATTATTAGGGAAGATGTCTGTTCTTTTCCAGAGATATTATAGCTCCTAATGGTTTAACATGCGGAAAAATGGATAGCATCAATAATATACACTGGAATGAAAGCTACTAGTTATTGTTGACTTGCTCATTATGATACTGAATAATAATCCTTAGTTTGTAATTATCACATGACAAAAGGAGGATTTATCAATAACACTCATTTATGCTTAATGGAAATGTTGAACTTTGTGAGAAGAGAAATCTGAAGTAGGACTGGAATTTTTTTTAATTGTTCATTTTTTTGACAATACAGACTTAAGTCTACTTCATTTGACGAAGTACAATATCCATTCATGATGAAAATCCTCAACAAAGTAGGTTTAGAGGGAACATACCTCAACATAATAAAGACCATATATGAAACCCTCAGTTACTATCAATCTCACTGTGGAAAAAAATGAGATCTTTTCCTTGTTTCCAGAAACAAGACAGGGATGTCCACTCTCACCACGTTATTTACTATAGTACTGGAAGTCCTAGCCACAGCAATAGGACAACAAAAAGAAATCTAAGGCATCCAAATCAGCAAGAAAGAAATAAAATTTTCACTATTTGCAGATGATGTGATACCCTATATAGAAAACCCTAAAGAGACCACCAAAAAACTCTTAGAACAGATACACAAATTCAGTAAAATCAAAGCATACAAAATCAACGTACAAAAATCTGTTGCATATCTATACACCAATAATGAAGCAGCAGAAAGCAAAACTAAGGAATTTTATTTATTTATTTGAGAGAGAGAGAACATGAGCAGGGGAAGGGGCAGAAGGGAGTGAGAAGCAGACTCCCCACTGAGCAGGGAGCCAGATGTGGAGCTCAATCCCAGGACCCCAGGATCATGACCTGAGCTGAAGGCCAATGCTTAACCCATTGAGCCACCCAGGTGCCCTGAGAAATGAAGGAATTAATCCCATTTACAATTGCACCAAAAACAATAAGATACCTAGGAATAACAAAATTAAAGGGCAAGTTTCAGAATGAGAAAAGATATTTGCAAATGACCTTTCTGATAAAGGGTTAGTATCCAAAATCTATAAAGAATTTCTAGAACTCAACACCCAAAAAATGAATAATCCAATTGAAAAATGGGAAGACAACATGAATACACATTTTTTTTTCCAAAGACGACATCCAGATGGCCATCAGATGTGAAAAGATGCTTAATGTCACTCATCATCAGAGAACTGCAAATCAAAACTACAATGAGGTATCACCTCACACCTATCAAAATGGCTAAAAAAAACAACATAAGGAAACAACAAGTATTGATGAGGATATGGAAAAAGGGGAACCCTCTTGCATTGTTGGTGGAAATGCAAACTGGAGCAGCCACTCTGGAAAACAGTATGAAGTTTTTGCAAAATGGTAACAATAGAACTACTCTATGATCCAGCAATTGCACTACTAGGTATTTACACAAAGAATATAAAATACTAATCTAAAGGGACACATGCCCCCTTATGTTTATAGCAACATTATCTACAATCACCAAATTATGGAAACAGCACAAGTTTTCATTGACTGATGAATGAATATAAAGAAGTGGTATATATAAACATAAATACATATATGTACACACACACACACACACACACACACACATTGGAATATTACTCACCCACTAAAAAGAAAGAAAACAAAATGAAATCAGAGAGGAGACAAACCATTAGAGACTCTTAATCACAGGAAACAAACAGGATTTTTGCTGGAGGGGAGATGAATGGGGGGATGAGGTAAGTGCATGATGGACATTAAGGAGGGCACATGATGTAATGAGCACTGAGTATTATATAAGACTGATGAATCGCTGAACTCTACCTCTGAAACTAATAATATACTATATGTTAATTAACTGAATTTAAATAAAAAAGAATGAAATCTTGCCATTTGCAATGATAAGGATAAAACTAGAGAGTATTATGCTAAGCAAAATAAGTTAGTCAGAGAAAGACAAACACCATATGACTTCACTCATATGTGGAATTTAAGAAACAAAACAAACAAGCAAAGGGAAAGAAAAAAGAGAGAGAGGCAAACCAAGAAACAGAGTCTTAATTATAGAGAACAAACATGGTTACCAGAGGAGAGGTGGGTAGAGGGATGGGGGAAACAGGTGAAGGGGATTAGGAGTTCACTCGCTGTGATGAGCACTGCATGATGTATGAAGTGTTGAATCACTTTAGTGTGTACACCCGAAACGAATATTACACTGTACATTAACTAAATAGAATTTAAGTTTAAAAAATTACGTTCTTCTTAATTCTACCTTTAATGCTAATCCTTGAATAAACTTTAAAAGCTCGTCTACTCTTAATGTAACAAAGACTATTTTAAAGCTTGTATATACACTGTGATATATTAAATAGGAAGGCTTATTGGTAATATTAATACCAAAAAGTATACGTAGTCAAAAGAATATTCTTGAAACGCCATCATTTCTGCATTTCATCAAAAATTAAAAACTCATCCTTATGTTAACAATTCCCCATCAACCTAAGGATTATCAGGAGCCATGATATATTCAGGGAGAAGTTTATTTCTTTATGGACACAGTAACTCTGTCACCTCTCCAAAAATTATCCATTGCAATTTTGTCTGAAGCTAGTGTGTCATTGGGGGATTTGTTCAGGTTGTCTTAATCTCTCCAGGCAATGAAGGGGAGATGTGAGTAATGAAAAAGTTATGCTGTAAACCAGAGGTTGGCAAACTTTTCTGTAAAGGCTAGAATATAAATATTTTAGGCTTTATAGGCCATACCATCTTTGTCACAAGTACTGAACTCGGCCATTGTAGCTTGAAAGAAGGCATAGACACTACATAAAGAATAACTGTAACTATCTTCATCAAAACATTATTTTTAGGTTCTGAAATTTGAATTTCATATAATTCTCATGGGTCATGAAATATTATTCTGCTTCTGAGTTTTTTAAACCTTTTAAAAATGTAAAAACAATTCTCAGCTTACAGGCTATACATAAAGATGAGACAAGATGAATTTGTTTTCTTAGCCATTTGCTTCTGTTGACCACTGTTGGCTGACCATTGATAGAAACTGATGAACACTGTCTCTGAGAGTAGAATTTACCCAATAATTGAGCAACTGATGGTAACAGATGATCATGTCTTTCAAGGGATACTATAAATCTGGTTCTGTATCACCATATTGACCTTCCAAAAACTTTTTTCTGCCTTCACTTGGAAATAAATTTAGAGACTGTGGATTAGATCAGAGCAACAGAGGCATTATTTCTAGAATTCTGAACAAAATGTGTTACCTTTGTGTTGGTAAGGAAAGAAACCCTAATATGTAACAAGGATATCTCTTTTTTTTTTTCCCCTCACTTGGGATCACTTGTCTACCTCAGAAGGTACAAAGAGCATTTCCTTGAGCAGATGAGGTAAATATATATAAATTTCAATAAAATGAAGGTACAATATAGTTCGAGGTGACATGTCCAAGTATGTCCTCCATCTCTCTGCCTAAATTGTATGTCATTAAAGCTTTACCTCAAAAGCAATTTGATGTAAGCTGGAAGAAGACTAGTTTTGGGAAGCTAGAGAGCCGCATGAAAGCATCAGGGCACATCAACTTTGAGGTACGTATGAATATGATAGAGAGAGGAAGAAGACATAGAAAGACACACTAAATTTAAAACTTTCATATATAGATTCCTTAAAAATATTCTAGATGAACACATCTTCTATATACAGTTGAACTTTGAAGAACATGGATTTGAACCATGCAGGTCCACTCAGACGTGGATTTTTTACGGCACAGTACTGTAAATATATTTTTGTTTAGAATTTTCTTTGTAAGATTTTCTTTACTCTAGCTTACTTTATTGTAAGAATACAATGTACAATACATATAAGATAAAAACATGTGTTATTTGTTATCAGTAAGGCTTCTGGGCAACAGTAAGCTAATAGTAGTTAATTTTGGGGGAGTCAAAAGTTATGCACAGATTTTCAACTACATGGGGGTCAATGGCCCTAAATCCTGCATTCAAGGGTCAACTGTACAGTTAAAGTAGAACTTTAAGGACAGAATGAAATCTACTGATGGTCACTTTTCTCTTTTGGTCTTTGAGGAATGCATAATTTGAAAGCTTAAACTTAAAAAGAAAAAGTGAGTTACTTATTTCAGCTGGAAAAAAGACCAGGATGATGAGTAGAAACACAAAATTTGTTTTGAATAACTTAAAAGTTATTAAAAGCTTTCTAGGCATATGATATATTGACCCAAACCACTGATAAGACCTTCTAGTAATTGAAAATAAAATATCTTATTGAAAGTTATAAATTATCTATAAATTTTAAAATGCAAATTGTTTGTCTGGCATTGGTCATTGTAAAGGAGGAAAGATTTAGATATTGGCAAGAGATTATGCTGTTATGTTTATTTTATCTCAGATTTACAGCATGAAATATACATCCTGAATATTCAGGCACAATGCATGTAGTATAATCAAGTAAAATATGAACTATTTCCCACTGGTTAAAGAATTATTTTACAGATTTGATATAGTTTTGACTTGTTTAACATATGCCTGGGGTTTATGTTGAGTATTTTTAATGTATTTGAATAATATGTATTTTACTGTGTATATACATGGAATAAAATCAATAACATGTCTAAAATGTATAGAGCCATGCAAAATCCATGACTCAATATAATTGACCTGAAAATAATAATTCCACATTTATCTCCCAAGCTGGTCATCAGAGGACAGGATAAAAATGTCTATGGAAATGTTTTAATCCGTGTGCATTCTCCACCCAAAATTGTGGTTGGATAAAGTCCAGAATGAGTTTCTTTGTCTTCCTCATATTTATCAAATGCTGAAGTAGAATAAAAGAGCAAAAAAATGACTTGCCATAAATGGAAAACCTTAAAATTAACTACTTTTGTCATTCTGAGTTTTTTCTAAGACCTCACATTTGGCTACAGAAAAGCAAGGTGGTTTCCATCTTTTCAAAACACAATGCAATACGTTGTTCATTGGAACAGTTGGCCTGCCAAAATTCCTTGGCAAAGGGAAGCCTCTGGCCAGCTAACTGTGATATAATAAATGATCTGACCAGATTGTCAATGAATTGAGATCTGAAGTTAGAGCCGCTCTGGGGATGGAGAAATTAGTTATTTCTCTTCAACTCTTGCCCCTACAAATATGAAAACTCTGAAAAGTGTACCACAAATCTCTGGAGAATTAATACTGTAGCAAGTAGTGTTGTGTTTCTCATTTGTCTAATATTATGAATCATTTATTTATTTACAAGGGAATTTTCATTATTAAACATTTATTATATCTGATTTTAAATATAACACACGTTCATTTGGAAAATATGGCAAAGTTTAAAGAAAAAAATAACAGCCATCAATAATTTCACTATCCACACATATAAATTGTTAAAATTTGATAAATAGCTGTTTTTTCCTCTGTATTTGTAGATTACATTATATGTTGTATGTGTTACTTTGTATTCTACTTTTAATAGCATCATATTGTAGCATAAGCAATTTACAAAGACATAAAAAACATCCTCATGAATACTACTTAAAGATTTCTAAGTATTCAATCATTAACAATTTTTGGTCATTTAATGTATCTACATACCAGTATCTTTACACTTCAATATAAACTGTTTTAATATCTAGATTTGCTCACAAACATTGCTTTAGTTTTCCACATTTATATTCTAAGATAACATAAACTATAATTCTGATATATATGTTAAGTTGTCGCCATTTTTAGTTTTTGTAGTTGCTGCCCCGGTAAATTTATTTTTAAGAAGTTCAGAACTCTATATCAGAAATAAACTTTGATGATCTCCACTGAGAATCTGCATAGAACCAACAGGGGCTCAGCCAACATATGAGGCATCTGAGTTTGTTTTGTGCTCTTTATGACATCTGTTTAGTGTGGACTTCCTCTGCTTGAGTATGGTTGTTTCATATACTCTCTTTAGTAGAATGCCCTTCAGTTCTACTCTGTCTTGCATAAGAAAAGTTATTTAGATAAATTGTATAAATGTCTAGTAACTTTTGGATGGTATTCTGTAAAGATGTGATATGAGCTAACCACACCTCCTTCTACTGCTGTCATACTGTCTTCAATCATATGCTATGTTTTTACCCCAGTCCTTAGTTCTCAGTTTTCCATAATTTTCAAACATCTCTCTAGAACTCTAATCTAGGACAAACATAAATTTATTAATTCACTCAACAAAAGTTTAATAAATACCTAACAAATGACTCTGAAATTGGTGCACATGACATCAAAACCTCTTCTCTCATGGAGATGTTAACATGTAGGGAGGGAAGGGAGAAGACATTGGATCAACAAAAATATACACTGAACAAACCAGACAGTGTCAAGTACTATGCTATTAAGTAAAATGAGGAGAACTGCTAAAGTTGACAAGATGGCTACTTAAGATTGTATGTTCAGAGAAGACACCAATGAAATGGTGACATTTAGTCTGAGATCCCTGTATCATACAGGAGCAGCCTTCTGAAGACCAGAAGGACCAGTGTTTCAGATAGAAGAAACAGCTAGTGCAAAATTTTTAAGGTAGGGAGTAGCCTGCTATGTTTAAGGAGCATAAAGAGGTTTGTATGACAAGCTTGGTAAATTAGGGAACAAATATGGAAAATAGATAATAGAGGAAAAAGAGGGATCAGATATATGAATATATAAGCTACAATCAGAATTTAGATTTCATTCCATTTGTATGAAGAATCCATTGAAAGGTTTAAACAGATCAATCATTATATGAGAGCTAGCAATACAATTTTGTTTTCTTCATTATGGATGGCTTATAGGAACTTAAGAGTAGAGACAGTGGATTAAAAGGTACAAAATTCCAATTATAAAATAAGTCATGAGGATGAAGAGTACAGCACAGGGAATATAGTCAATAATATTGCAATAACTTTAGGTGTTGACACATGATAACTACCTTTCTCATGATAACCATTTCATATTGTACAAAATCATGAAATCACTATGTTGGTGCACAAGAAACTAATATGCCGACTATACTTTAATTAAAAATTTTGAAAAATCATACAAAGCACAAACAAAAAGTAGAAAAAGGGAGACTTAATACCAGTTGTAGTAGGCAACAAACAAAAAAGAGGATGGAGGGTGGCTTAGACTTATGTTGCAACAGTGGGGATGGAGAGAAAAGGACAGATATGAGACATGTATTTGAAGACAGAAGATGAACTAATGGATTCAACCTAGAAGGAGGACATTTTTTTGGCCAAAAGTATTGGTGATTTGTGTGCTTTTTTTTATGGAATGGAAAAGACTAAGGGTAGAGCAGGTTTGGAGAGATAAATCAAAGAGTCTGCTTTGGACATTCTAACTTCTAGATGTCAATATGCTATCCAAATGGAGATGTTGAGGGAGCTTAATAAATAACTCTGGAAAACTGAGGACAGTAAGTACAGGAAATACTGGACTTTGGAATTATCTTCTGATAAATAACATCTGAATACATGAAGTAAGATATGGTATCTCCTGCAATCAGACATAGTTCTAATTATTCCTCTAACCCCCAGTTTACGCCTCTGTGTTTGGTTTGTTCAGTATTTACATAGACAACACATCCGACTCCTTATCTTCAGATATGTGGCTGTTTCAATACCAGTGATCTTTACCTTATCCTACTTTGTCAGTTATTCTCACAGCTTCTGCAAGAATCCTGAACATTGGCCCAGGCATGACTCATCATTTCAAAATTCATACACTTCTGACCTTCCTCCATTACTACCAAGAAAGATCCCAGATCAATCTCAAATCTACTCTCTGTGCTCCTATGAAATGCCAGCTAAATACTACTGCCATAAAAACGCTTCAACTTATGTTTAAAGTTTCCCTCTCCTGTGTTTCAGAGATACTTTTTAATGGATCATTTAGGATAATTGTGGCTATAAGTAACAACAAAAAAAAACACCTTGAAATAAAATGTCAGAAATGAAAATTGTTAAAATTTTAATCATTATGACCCTGGAGGAGGAGCCTCTTGGAATTGGTTCAACAGCCCATTGATACCACAGTCAACATTCTTAAATTCTTTTGCACTTTGTCTGTGGCTATAAAGAACAGCTCTGTCTCCAAGCTTTGCATAAGCATTCAAGGCAGGACAATGTGGGGAAGGAAAACAGGCTGCACCAGCTATCCTTCTCTCTGAATCCTAGGGCAGAAGCTTTCTCTCCATCTCTACTTGACTTTTTAGCATTGGAAAATTATTTTCCCTACTATTTTTCAAAGCAAACACCTCCACAGTAGTTCTTGATTCCATCCTCTCCACTATCATTTTTCTCCATCATCATTCCTCTCCTCTTCCTCTGCCACCATTAAATTTCAAACTTCTATTTCTCTCCTCACTTTTCCTCTAAATTTAGCCCAATGCATATAGCTAGGTGACTTATAATAAAAATGCCTTTCCATTGACCTTTCATCCTTCATAACTGTAATCACTGTCTCTCTCACTCACGCTCCATTCAATTCTCAGCTGACTGTGGTCTCTTCTCTCCCACACCATTTCAAAACTACTGTCCTTTTAAGGGTCCTTGATGACCTCTAGAACGTCAAGAGCAAGATCTTGTTTTACTGCCTTTTAACTAATTCAACC
Source organism: Ailuropoda melanoleuca (assembly GCF_002007445.2). Taxonomy (NCBI): domain Eukaryota; kingdom Metazoa; phylum Chordata; class Mammalia; order Carnivora; family Ursidae; genus Ailuropoda; species Ailuropoda melanoleuca. Next base: position 77,027,359 of record NC_048220.1, on the reverse strand, counting down.
CTGTTAATTAGTGTTTATCTTTCTTAGAAGTGTTTACTTAAAAATGTTTTGAATTCCATATAAATATTGTCTCTCAAGTGTCTGAATGCTTCTGCAATTATTCATTGATGGCCTTCTTTGCAGGTCTCTCTCTAGCATATCAGTATACTCCCAAATTTTAAATTTGGTTTATTGGTATTTATTTCCTCTGAATACCTGCTAAATGTGATCTGAACCACTGTCATCGTTTCCACAAAATATAAAAGGTAGCTGATGAACACTGGCATTTCCATTCTGATATTTTTCCTGATGGCTTATATGACACTTATCTGCATAACACCTTATTTAAATGTGCCACCACCAAATTCATCATGTCCAAAATTAATATAAGATAGTTCCATCCTTTGCCTCTATATTCCTCTGGTCACCCCAAAAAAGAAAACTGGCAAGCATATTGGTTACCTCATTACAGTGCAACCCACAATGCTATCATCAGTATGAATCCTAAATATTTCCTCTCACTTATTGATACCTACCTACATCCATTTTAAAGTCAAGCTTCATTCATTTCTTACCTGTACTATTTCAAAAACACCCTAATAAGGAAGGTCACGTGGCTTCAGCCCATCCCTCACACTAAAACTATCTACCACATCTACAGCTGAAAATCCTTCCATTGTCCTCTATCACTCATATAATACTTCAGTGTTCTCCATTATTCACAGGATAATACACAAGAGGAATTTCATGGCAGTGAAGAATATCTCTGCTCTAGTCTCTCTGAAACCTGATCCTTATGTGACTATAAAGCTTCATCTCTCTTCGCTGCTTTTCTCATGCTTTGTATGTTGGTAAAACCACAGTGTGTAGAGCTGCTGGAACACACTGCAATGTCCTACAACTCTTACCTCTCCTCTCACTTTTCTGTCCTCTGAGACTATCTTTCCTAGCTTGCTGTCTTGATCCATTTAATTACTGCCAATTCTTGAAAATTTAGTTTGGTACTACTTCTTTCAGATACTTCATACCTGGCTCTTATTTCTCTCCAAATTTTTAGGTTTCTCCAGTTTCTGTATCACCCTCCCTCCAGAAATATCAAAGTAATTTCTCCCAAATGTTATGATGTTTTCAATTCTAGACTTTTGCATAAACTCTTCAGTCTGATATTTCCTCTCCTCTCCCTTTACCTTACCCTCTTAGCTTCCAACAGCTATGTCTAGCACACCATAGACATTACTTACTCCCGGAAGTCTTCCTGAGCATCAAAGTGTTGATTTGATCCCTTTAATGTGGCATCATAGCATGATAACAATATCAAACACATGTAGTATTTAACACGTGCCATTCTTTTAAGTACTTTTCATATATTAGAGTATTTAATAATCACAATAATGCTGTAAGTTAAGCATGGTTATTATCCACATTTTAGAGATGAGGTAAATGAGGTATTGGGACATTAATTAATTTATCCCATGTTGAACATTAGCAAGTGAAAGAAAGAGACAGACTTTGCACCTAGGCAAGTTGTTTTTACTCATGTTGCACTGTAATTCTCCATGCATCTTCTATCATACATATTATTTGCTTACTTGCTATTATCATTCACCAGCATATAAACTCTGTGAAAACTTACTCATTATTAAATCCCTACCATCTATCCAAAAGCTTTTGAACATATTTGATGCTCAAAAAATTTCTGATAAATGACAGAAACATAATTATGGGTTTCTCTTCTGTGTTCTCATAGCACTGTGGGAATATCTATGCTTTTGCTGAATCTGCACCATTATTTACTTAAAACCCTCTTGGCCTTATTGAATTGTTAAACCCCTCTAGGACAGAAAACTTTACTTATCCATCAATGTGTCCCAGGTGAAGCGCAGGTGCTCAATAAATGTTTGTTGAACCAATCTGTAAATAATACCAGTGGAAGAAATGCATGTAAGTTTTTTTGGATAGATCTCAACAGTCCCCTTCTATCTGTATGTCTATGTGGCTGTAGGAAAATACTTCTTGTATAATACTCATGTTATTCATCTATTTTTGAGAACTCTTTCTCTTCTATTATAAATGAGGATGATTCTGAAATAAATCTTTCCCCCTAGATTCCTAAAATGTTTATGAATCTTAATTCTCTTCAAGTATTACATGACTATCCAAAAACACAGCAAAATACATTTTAATAGTCCTCTAAGTGTTCAATACTATATCGCCACAAGGAGTTAAAAAGAAGCAGGAGATGTATTTCTTGCCCACAAGAACAATATAATACAGAAGTTAGCTCCAGCTTAAATAAATCTCTGCAAACATAAATGATAGAGACATGCATATGTTCCTATTGACATGGCAAGATACACACAGGTGCAAGCATATCTGGAAGTGAATGGAGCCAGGTGGATTTAGTCTGACAGGTTTTCTAAAAATTGAGTCAAGTGGAAACTTGAAGGAGGGTTATGTGGTTTTATGCATTTAACAAAGGTGTGTGACCCAGAAAGGGCAGTGAAAACATACTATAACAGCTTGTGGAGAATAATTTGAAATATTTTCATTTTTTTAAGTATTTATAACAAGTCATAAGGTTGTATATAATAGCTTGACCTCCTACTCAGAGATGAACTCATAAAAGTCCTCTTTCTTTGACAAATAGTCCAGGCATGGGCTTAATTTTTATTTTTTATTGCCCCAGTGTGCTTGTATTTCCACATATCCTCAGCAGAATCCCACATATCTTTCTACCTCTGCTCCTTGAGATTTCTTCCCTTTTCTTTTATCCTCTTTCTTATTTTAACAGTATTTTTTTGGCTTTTTATTCCATGGAGAGCAACTTCATGAACTTTCAGCAATCACCTCCTGCATTTCCAGTACCTTATTAGTTCATCTCACTTAAAAACTTTCTTGAAGCAAGGAAGTAGGTCTCAGTGCTTTGCATCATAACTATTTTGACATCTAATATTAAATTAAATAAGTATGGATATTTTATAATGTGAAATATATATATTCACTGTATTTTCACATAATAATTGGACTAATTTTAAGTGCTCATCATATAGTATAATATGCGTTACATGCTAGAAAGGAATAATTTGGATGAGAAAAGATGATTAATTTCAAAATATGGTAACTACTTTTAACAGAATTTTTTATATGTATCTTTCCCAGGGGCCATTATGAACTTGATTTGAAAAAACCAAAATTTCCCCTAAAGAAACCCCAATTTCCTACTTTGTTGAGAAGTTTCACTTACATAGTCTTCTCATAAAGCATTATCCTCAACCTGAGTTCACGTGATGGTGAAGTGGTATTGCCTAACATTAACAATATCCTTTTATCGGAGTTGAAACATTGAAACTTTATCTCCAGTGCTTGCCTTTACCTATAGCAGTCCATAAGAAATGCAATAAAGTCTATAGACAGCCTGCAGGTAGAAAACGAAAAGGAAACAAAGTCCCCCTGTTGTGCTTTCACCTGGCCTTTCTTTGCATACACTTGGTGTTATAACATCTAATCTAGATTTTACTCCTTCCCCTTTGTCATGAGAGGATCAAATCTGGATTCATTCTCTGGTACATTGCTTATCAGGAAAAGACAGAATTACATAAAGTAATCCAAGCATCGTTCTCCTTTCTAGAAAAGGAAATTCCAGCTGCAACTCTAATTCATTTGATTCATTTTGATTTTCTTATTCTTAACCATCATTTTCTTGTTTTCCATGCAGAAACTGTACAGCAAATTAGGAACAATAGCATATATGTACAGCTAGAATTGGGCAATATGTCTTCCATTTATTCCTGGGAGAGAGACATTTTACTGCCCAACCAGAAAAAGTGAAGAATCAGATTTACTTGCAGCTATGTTGCTACAGTAGTTAATATGGGGAAAAGAAAGGAAGAAATGTTGACCCTTTGTATAAGTAACAAGTAATAACATAAAAGCTAACATTTATTGAATGTGCCAAATGCCATTTTAACTAGAGGCTTTACTTGTGTTACCTGTTTATATGTGGCATATATTCCATCAAGTGGTCCTCATTGATGCTTTGCAGACAAAGAAACAGGCTTTGTAAGTTTCAGGCACTTTCCCAGTAATGCTCAGCTATTGTGCAGGAGAGCTAGATCTGAGTTTATGTCCATCTGGCTCCATAATGTCTATTCCTAAACAGCATGCTACAGCATTCCACATTTAATCCCCCAAATCTCAAAAGAACTTTACTATTAAGCATTGTTTAAATTATGTGTTCTACTAAGTTCTCCATACTTAAAGTGAAATTTAATAACTTTTGAAACATAATTTAAGGGTGAAACAACAAATGGGATAAGCCATATTTTAGGATGTTTCATGTTCAAAAGGATTTTTTAACTTGTAAAAAAAAATTATATACTTTTTACTGAATTTCTTGCAATACATCTCTACCAGTCTCCTTAATAGCCTCCTCAGCAAATCTCATTATTCCACTTTGGGTCTCTCCTTGGCTTACCTGTGATTTTTCTCTCTTTATTCTTCTAATCTGCCATTTTTGTCCATCCTCTCTCCATCATCTAAAAATGTATTTAAACATTTTGGCTTCTTATGGTATTCTTCCCAGGAAAGGGTTTATTTCCTTTTCCATATTTTTGAAGGGTCTTAGAAGGGTGAAAGAAATACATATTTGCTCAGCCTAATAATATCTTGAAACAGAGGCTTTCCGTATTTAACTTTTTAAATGACAATGATTAAATAATTATGACAAGTATATTGGATGCTTAATATCAGTAGTGAATGATTCAATCACTTAATTCCACTCTTTATTTTTATTTTTGGGTTTCTGTATTTTCTCACTCAAAAAGGAAAACTAAATTTCATTACATTAACTAAACTAATTTGAACTCTTTCCCTCCCTGCCTCAGGCCTCTTTGCAGGATTTATGATTGGGTAGAATATGTATTACAATCAACAGGGGTGGATATACAAATATGAGTAAAAATACTATTAAAAATTATTTAAGATATTCTTGAAAAGAACAGTGTATGACTACAGGAATCTGTAACTTATAAAGAGTTAGGTGAAGACTGATTTTTATATTAAGATTGACCAATCCAAATGATAGCTTTATAAATCCACTGTTAGAGCTCATTTCATGATTAATTTAAAAATATTAGTGGGGGCACCTGGATGGCTCATTTGGTTAAATGTCCAACTCTTGATTTTGGCTCAGGTCATGATCTCAGGGTTGTGAGATCAAACCCTGCATCAGGCTCTGTGCTGGGTGGGTAGCCTCCTTAAGATTCTCTCTTTCTCTCTCTCTCTCTCTCTCTCTCTCCTTCTGCCCCTCCCCCACCCTATCTTTTTCTCTCTCTAAAAAAAAATAGTGGGAATAATTCTTATATAATTTCACATAACTGATGGCCAAGTGAATTTATTATCAACTGCTTTTCAATCATTAATGCCATATACCTCTGCTTAAGTAATGCTATTTTCTATTATATTTTCTGAGATTTGAAATATTCCTATATCTGAGGATGGCTATATAAATGTAGCATGTCTGTGTCCTATGGGTAGGTACACCATTTCTATGTTTTTGTGTTACAGTTTATTTCTTTTTGGTTCGAACTTTTAAAATTATTTATTTTTATTTAAATTCCAGTTAGTTAACACACAGTTTTCTATTAGTTTCCGGTGTATAGTATAGTGATTCAACACTTCTATATATCACCCAAGGCTCTTCATGCAAGTGTCCTCCTTAATCCCCATCGCCTATTTCACCTGTCCTCCCACCCACCTCCCCTCTGGTAACCATCAGTTTGTTCTCAATAGTTAAAGCTATGTTTCTTGGCTTGTATCTCTCTTTTTCTCCTTTGTTCACTTGTTTTGTTTCTTAAATCCCACATAAGTGAAATCATATGATACTTATCTTTCTCTGACTAATTTCACTTGGCATTACACTTTTTAGCTCCACCCATGTTGTTGCTCTATGGTCAATTTGTATGTGAATTAAATCATTAAATCATGGTCCAGGTCCACTGACATACTCTCAGACTTCTGAGGTTATCTCACAGCCTTAGGAGTGTTCCTTTCTCTTGTACCACTCTCAGATAAAAGTGCAAACATGACTTTTCCTTAATTTTCCTTCATATAAATAAGGTTATAAGTTTTAGTGAGAATTCCTAAAACGGATCACACCAGCAGACACACGTACAACTCGCTACTGTTCGTAGGAAGAGATGTCTGCACAGGTTTCCGACAGCACCCTATTCTTGTGAGTCGTTCACCATCTTGATGTAGAAGATTACCTTGTTAAAGATTGATGAAGAGGGACACCCCTTCCCTCCGCAACACCTGCTTCTCCTTCTTATTAGACAAGTGGAAGGGTCGAAATGGGACATGTATCACTCAAACCAGCCACTATTTTATTTACTTATTTCTAAATTGTAGCTGCTTATGTAACTGATATTGACCTTTTTTGGTTTTTTGTTTGTTTGCATATGTAATTTCCTCTCAGCATTTGGAGTCTCTGAAGTCTGCATGAGACCTCTGCAGGTCTCTTCATCATATAATATCCTTATTTGAGAGATCCTACTTGGACACAACCTCATTCACACTTCCTTAGCTCTTACCCATGGGCACATGCTGCTGGGATTTCCTCACCCAGCAAATTCTTGTATGAAGCACATGCAGGATAGCTCCAGCACAGCTACTTTTCCAGGTGCCCACTTCAACCGTGGTAAACCCATACACATCTTTATCCTATTCTTGAAACGGCCATCTCTCTTTGCTCTTATTATGAAAAAGGGACAGTTCAGCAAGTGCACAATTTATGTAGATGTCAAGGAGAGAAGAGAATGATGTGCTAGATTCCTCTTCTTCCTACAAGTGCCCCTGTCTCTTTCTTCCCTTGACAACCTCTCCTCACAAACATTTCTCTAAGGGACAAGTCCGAAGACCCATTCCCTTTCTTGGTCTGTTGGAGAGTGGTAGTAGATTAATGGCTGCAGGACCACTTTGACTTTCTCTGAGCTTTAGTAAAAATGGCTAGGCTCAAATGTTTATGGGTTACAAGATGAGTTTCTCAGCACCTATTATTTTCTGGTTTTGGTACAATCTTAAAAAACTTTAACGTAAGTGGTTGAAATATGTCTGATCACTCTCCAAATATTTAAATGGGTCTCTGATATTCTCTTCATATTACAATTACTGTCATGTTTCCATCCTGTTCATTTTCAACCTTAAATGCATCAATTTTCTGTAGCTTAAGGTCAGTGAGTTTGTATATGTTATTCCTACTCAGCCGTAATTTTTTGAGATTTTACTATGATGAAATGACTTCCTTTCTTTTTCACAGGTGCTCTATTATTGCCTTTCCTGAGACAGTTAGTGTTCAAGAAAAAGAATATTAAGTAAAATATTTTTTTGTGCACCATATATTCCCTGAAGTCGAGAAATTAGGCATCACCTTGAAAATACAGCCTTCATTATATTTTTAATTTTTCTAAAAATATTGATGATTTAGTTTGTGAGATTCCCTATCTAAAGTCTATTTCAGTATGATTTTTCACAATGATATTCACAAATAGAGAATAGCCCAAGTAATCATTTCCAAAGCACTGTAATCTCAAACTAACTTTGAAAAGAGATATGCTCAAATTAAGAGAAAGAAAATTTTCACAGAGGAAGGTGGGCTATGTAAAATCACGTGAAATTTTTATAATAGTTTTACATCTTTTTAGTAAAATATTTTAAATAAAATGACTAGAACATAATATAGCAAAAGAAAGAGCAATTTGTGTAAGAGATCATACATTATCACATGGGAGAAACAGTATATAAGACATTTCACATATAATATAGGCATGTGGTGTTGTGTTAGAATTGCTAAAGCAACAGAGTTCTGACTTTGTCTTACTTGTTGTTTGATTCAGCTGAACTACCAATGTGTGTTCTCTCTCTCTCTGTACATTGTAAGGTTTTGTTTTTGCTCACTAATCATTATACTTCCCACTTGCTAGAATTTGAATCAATAGAATTTCTTCTCTATATGGATTCAAAAAGTGAATCTTGATTTCAATAAATGCTTTGTAGAACCAAGGATTTCTAGAGTATGTCTATGTTAAATACAGGGCAACTTTACAATTGATCCTCATTCTTGTAAAGCTTAGAAGTTATTGAGAATGCGTTAAAGATAGACTGCTCATAATTAAAAGATGCTCTTCTACTGAAAATAACTATTACTGAGTCTTTAAGAAAAACTCAGTTGAGTATCCATCCAGTCATTATCACAGTATAGGTATTAGTGGTATAAAACAGGGAAATCATATACAATTATATTTAATTTTAGCATATTATTTTTCTTTCTTGGACTTGCTACATAGAGTCAAATATGAAAAAAAGTGTGAGAATCTGAAGAATCTGAAAAATCATGTTGACCTAGGAGCACCTGGCATTTCGTATTCTAATTCTGAGATTCTTTCTGTTATCTTTACCTAAGAAACTGAGAATTATGTGTGGATTATAAAAAAAATCATACAATATGATTTATTGTGTCTTTTAAGGTTAGTGACAATAATAATAAAATCATAAGTTGTACATGAATAACCTTGTGAACAGCATTTCATATCCACTATTGATTTCACCTTTATATTATTAATATTGCTAATGATAGCTATCATTTTCCAAGTATTTACTTGGTTTTAGACAATTTATAGAGAAAAATTTAGGACATTTTCTTTTTAGGAAATTATTTTAAGGAGGTGTTCAGGAAAAAGCCATAATAACCATGAGGCACAGATACTGTATTCTACCTTGTTACTGCACAAAGCAGTATGACTGAGATTCTAAACTACATTTTACTGGCTCTGCCCAATATGCTATATATTTCCTATCACAGTTTCTGAGAAGGCGGCAAAATAATTATCACCAGTCATTCAGTAAGTGATACTCCATGGTTAGGAAGATCTCACAGGCTTTGGATAAATAATCTAATTTAGTTCAAGCTATACTTATTTGCCCTCATGCCAATATTGCCCTTCTTCAATTATGCAGATAGTAGATATGAGGTTAGATATTACTCAGACTGAAAACCCCAAATCCTTTCGGTATAAGAAAAATATATATAAATAATAGCAGAAGACAAATATATCTACTTGCAAACGTGCAGAATTTCGAAGGGAAGTCAAGTCATATAGGAAGGAGTGTATTCATTCACCTCAAGATTTGTTAATAAATTGTGATAAACAATAACATCCGTAATAGTTGCACTCTTCATTTTTTAATTCATTTTCCTTTTCTCATATTTTAAGGAATACCACCTTAGAACTACCAAAGTTGTTTCTTTAACTTTTTAGAAAATCTCTTTACAGTATAAACATCAACTACTCATGCAGCTGCTTGAAAGAACTATGGACAACCAAACAAAACCCACTTACTTCCCACTTGCTCTTAATGGCTTATAACATAGTGTAATGATATTGTGTTCATTTCCTTTCTTTTCCACTTCATTATACAACTCCATTCTTTTCACACAATAAGAAACATAATACTATACTCTGCCTTTTTCCCTTTAGAAAGCTAGCAAAATATAAATGTTATCATCATCAAAAAAAGAATTGTCTTAAGAAAAAAAATCTTTTACATCTTCTGTGACAACAATAATAAAAAAAAAACAATGAAGTTACAACCATTAAAGAGAATTTTCCCTGCTACTTTTGGTTCTTGTTAGAAGGAATAAAGACACACCCATAGCACAATTTAGAATGCATTCTGATATTTTTTTTCATTCTGATATTCTGTACTTAAAAACATACATCTCGCTTTCCCTACTGATCTTTCATATTGTACAATAAGAAGATATAACATACTGAATTCAGCCTGATGTCAAGAGCCTGAAATCAGGAAAGCAGAGACATGAAGCTATTAAGATATAAAACATGTAATCCTAACAATGTTCTTTACTTGAATGCATTCTTGCAGGGATTTTCCAATACATCTGCCTTTGCTCATTGAGCTTCACCGGAGTAGTAGTATGGAGTGGAAAGAGTTATGGGCCAAGAGCTTGAAACCCTGGGTTAAGTTCAAGCTTAACCATACATTCATTCAAAACTTTTTGAGGGGAATAATTGTGCAATTCCCATTTCCTCATGTAGAATTTGGCATAAGGACTAAATAAATATTTGTTGAATGAATAAACACATGAGCTCAGACAAACTGTTAATGTTCTCTGAGTCACAGATTCCTCACTTGAAAAAGGGAAATAATAACATCCTAACTGTGATGGCAATAAGAAACTATATGTGTTTGATTTGTATGTATATGTACATGAAAATATTCTGTAGTTCGTATAAGCTATAAAGTACATGCAAATGTAAAAAACATTATTTTTTATTAATACTAGAATCCTTGTTGAAGACACTGAGTGACAAAAATGAGCATTTTATGATACTCACTATGATAGACATTAGAAAGCCGTAAATCCAAAGTAACATTCATAAATACAAAGTGAGAATGCTACTATGCTTCTAGTATGTGATAAACCTTCCTGACTAAAATAGTACACATCTGTTCCCTGAGAGGCAACTTGAATACTATTTAATGCTGTCAATAGGATATTCAAGAGAAGAACTTAATGTTTTACATGTCAAACAAAGATGTTCCTCCCTTGGTGCATTACCATTAAATATTGGCATCAATCAGAAATTCAGTTAAGAGTTTAAATTTGGATTATTTTTAAAGTTAAAAAACTCACAGTGATTGGTAGAGACAAGCCAATGATGAGGCATAGGAGCAGTCCATCTGTGGTGTAGGCAATCCATGAGGTAAATTGTCTGTAGAGAATTTAAAAGTGATAATGAAGTTTGACTAAAGTTAGTATGCTTTTTATTAACACCATACCTTAAGTCAATGATAAAATTTTCCTTCCAGAAAAAAATTTGTGTTGTTCTAAGTTCTAATCAATTGCTAAAGTTACTACTGAGTTTTATTAATATATATGTAAGCTTCAAATTAGCACATTTGTGTTATTTATCCTCTAGTAAACACTGTATTCTACACTGAATTTAGTTTAACTCTATCCTCTAGTAAACACTGTATTCTACACTGAATTTAGTTTAACTCTCAGTTTTACAGCTGGGCTTGATACATGCATTTGTTTCCAGAATGAGTTCATAACAATTTGGAATCATTTGAGATCTCTCCAAGCACAGTTCAAGCCTCACTTTAAACAACAGAGTAGAAATAAATAATGATAGTCCAGTGAATATAAAATGGCAGAACAAAACTTGAATTGATCATCTGGATTTTCTTTTGAGTTTAAAATATTGGGAGCTATTAGAATAGGTCCTGGGCTGCCGGGGTGGCTCGGTTGGTTAAGTGACTGACTCTTAATTTTGGTTCAGATCATGATCTCAGGGTCCATGGTTTTGAGCCTTGTGGAATCTGTGCTCAGCTAGGAGTCTGCTTGAGGATTCTCATTCTCTCTCTCTCATATAAAGAAATAAATCTTAAAAAAAAAAAATTGATCCTAAAGAAACAACAATGTAGAGGAATAGTGCACTTTCTGGAATTTATTGTAAAATGGGATTTTTATCATTATATGCCAAATGTTTCCTTATATTTTAGATATTTTTTAGATGAAGTATATCCATTGTATTATGTGAAAGAATTTTTTTTTGAAATTAAAATTAATGAAAAGTGTTTGTCAATTAACTATGATCAGAATTAGAGTTACAAATCTGGTTATATTGCCTATTGGCCATAAATATTTTAAGAAGATAATCCTGATAAAGTCATTGACAAATCTGCAGATTAAGACTTGCAAACAGAAAATTTAAAGTGACTGTAATTTATTACAGCTGTAGACCCGTATATGTGTAAGATACTTTCCCATTCTTTAAAAGACACAGTAATAACCAAAAAAATACTAACCCACCACATTATTCCCTATTTTATACTGTAATAATTCCAAATTTGTATTCTTTAACATTTTTTACTGACATAATCATATATATATATATAATGTTTAATAAAATAAAACCTTTACTGCCTGTGTTCTTCCTGGCTATTATTTTTATATGTTTCATTTCATGATTATTGCTTCATAATAATCTACTCAGGGTTCACCTATGCTAGCTATGTCACTGATGATGATTCCTGTCCCACAAATTGCCAGATGAAGGAAAGAATGTTGTTAAAGCTGGGTATGTGACTTTTCAAACCATATGGAAGCAATGAGTTGTTTTTAATAGTAAATAGATTCAGTTCTCAATTGAGCTTGATATGGTAGAAAGGCAAAATTTTAAAGTTCTCTTCTGTGTTTGTACATACAAGTGTGTAAAGTAGGGATGATAGTGAGATAGCTAGAAAGGATAATGTTCCCCTGATCTCAGTTTGGAATTTCTGATCATTAAAAGATGCTATTAAGAGCATAAAAAATGTAAGCCACAGAGTGGAGGAGGATATTTGTAATACATGTAAACCACAAAGGATTCATAGCCAATATGTATGAGGTATCCTTATAAATCAATAGAAAAGAAGGAAACACAAATGAGAAAACGTTTGAACAGGACATCCAAATGGCTAACATATACCTAAACAAATGTCCAATGCCATCGATATAAAGGGAATATAAATTAAAACCACTATGTGATATCATTACAAACTCACTACCTTAAATTAAAAGAAATTATAACATACTGACAATACCTATTGTTGGCAAAAATGCAGAAGAGCTAGAACACTCACATACACTGGTAGTAAGTGTAAATTGGTACAACTCTTTGGAAAACAATTTGGTATCTACTGAACTTGATCATATGCATACCCTGTAACTCAGCAATTCCTTATAAGAATGACCTAGCAGCTTCATTCATGATAACTGAAAACTGTAAACAACCCAGTTATTATCAACATTAGAATACATGAATTACCTGTGGTGTATTAGAACTGAATGCTATATAGCAATGAAAATGAATAAACTCCCGCTACATTCGTTAAGATGTAATCTCACAAATACCACTTCTATGGAATATATAAAGCATATATGTATATGTAAAGAACGCCTATGAAATTTACATTAAGTTCAAAACTGGTCAAAACTAAGATGTAGAATTAGAAATCATGACAGTATTTAATTTGGGGTGAAGTACTGGTGAGTGGAGGGATGTCAGGGAGGAATTTTGGTGTGCTAATAATATTCAATGTGTTAAAGTTTTTCATAGCCATGTTACACTTCAAAAAAGTATTTAATTTAATTAAACTATAACATATTGCATTTTACCATAATTTCAATAACAGAGCAAATCTGAACAAGAATTCCACTTGCATAGCAGAGCCACATATTGTATCTCCAATCTATAATCACACTAAACATAAATTGACCTTATAGCAACCCTTGTTGTAAGGCACTGGTACAGACTCTTATATTTTATCAAAAATCTTTTGAATATAAAGGTCATTAATAAGCCATTTAGATAAAATTGGATTTTGAAATTGTTAGTGGAAAAAAATCTATTGCATTTGTTTCTTACATGGTGATTTAGTATCTCATTCACAGTTTTATCATTATCTCACATAGAATTACTAGATTGCCTAGTGGAATTACCAGTTAAAGAGTTGCAAAGAATACATGTGCTACATTATTCTTCACATTTCCTTTATGAGTTTTCACAGATGTCTTGAAATGTACATTAGGGACAATTGCTTGCCAAACACATGATTAATGCTTTTAAATCAAGAACCCACTGAGGTTATATCATACCTGCACTATTTTGTTGTTTTCTAATTAGATATACACTACTATTTGATATAAACCAATTTTATTTCTTTTTAAGAATACACAAACAGGCAAATTCTCTGAGTAAAAAATCCCTGAATCTTCTTCAAAGGCAAAGATAGGAAATGGTAGTAATGTAGTATAATGGCAAGAGGTATAAATGTCTCTTTTTGACTTATTTAAGTTTTGTAGGGTGTTTAATATCCATTGGAGTCAATGTTATCATGATTACAAACCATTCATCAAATATGAAATTACTATAAGCTACCAGTGACTTAAATCGTAAGCCCCCAGACCAACACTGCTTGAATAAATATACTTACAAATTTATATATTTTAATAAAAAATTTAAAACAGAGAAAAAAGTTTACTAAACAAAACAGTGAAATTCTAAAAGGCTTGACAGACAACTTAAGGTTAATAAATTGTGCCCTTATATAAAACAAGAGATTTTCAAGACTATGTCTATATGATANGGAGGGATGTCAGGGAGGAATTTTGGTGTGCTAATAATATTCAATGTGTTAAAGTTTTTCATAGCCATGTTACACTTCAAAAAAGTATTTAATTTAATTAAACTATAACATATTGCATTTTACCATAATTTCAATAACAGAGCAAATCTGAACAAGAATTCCACTTGCATAGCAGAGCCACATATTGTATCTCCAATCTATAATCACACTAAACATAAATTGACCTTATAGCAACCCTTGTTGTAAGGCACTGGTACAGACTCTTATATTTTATCAAAAATCTTTTGAATATAAAGGTCATTAATAAGCCATTTAGATAAAATTGGATTTTGAAATTGTTAGTGGAAAAAAATCTATTGCATTTGTTTCTTACATGGTGATTTAGTATCTCATTCACAGTTTTATCATTATCTCACATAGAATTACTAGATTGCCTAGTGGAATTACCAGTTAAAGAGTTGCAAAGAATACATGTGCTACATTATTCTTCACATTTCCTTTATGAGTTTTCACAGATGTCTTGAAATGTACATTAGGGACAATTGCTTGCCAAACACATGATTAATGCTTTTAAATCAAGAACCCACTGAGGTTATATCATACCTGCACTATTTTGTTGTTTTCTAATTAGATATACACTACTATTTGATATAAACCAATTTTATTTCTTTTTAAGAATACACAAACAGGCAAATTCTCTGAGTAAAAAATCCCTGAATCTTCTTCAAAGGCAAAGATAGGAAATGGTAGTAATGTAGTATAATGGCAAGAGGTATAAATGTCTGCCTTTTTGACTTATTTAAGTTTTGTAGGGTGTTTAATATCCATTGGAGTCAATGTTATCATGATTACAAACCATTCATCAAATATGAAATTACTATAAGCTACCAGTGACTTAAATCGTAAGCCCCCAGACCAACACTGTTTGAATAAATATACTTACAAATTTATATATTTTAATAAAAAATTTAAAACAGAGAAAAAAGTTTACTAAANAAGTTTTGTAGGGTGTTTAATATCCATTGGAGTCAATGTTATCATGATTACAAACCATTCATCAAATATGAAATTACTATAAGCTACCAGTGACTTAAATCGTAAGCCCCCAGACCAACACTGCTTGAATAAATATACTTACAAATTTATATATTTTAATAAAAAATTTAAAACAGAGAAAAAGTTTACTAACCAAAACAGTGAAATTCTAAAAGGCTTGACAGACAACTTAAGGTTAATAAATTGTGCCCTTATATAAAACAAGAGATTTTCAAGACTATGTCTATATGATACTATTAGTTCTCATATCATTTAACTAAAAATAATAGAAATAACCATCCAGAGCAGTGACTTTCTAAATATGTCATGCTGACTTCTAGTATCTTTTTCAGTATAACATTCAAGGGTTTTTTTCCTATGTTCTTTTTCCATGCCTCCTTTCTCTTCTTGAATGTAGTTAAGCTAATTTTCTGTTGTTACCTTACAGATGAATATTAAATTGTATTATTAACTCCAGAAAGAATCTATAAAGTTGAAAATTCATAGAACTCAGGATTTCATTCCTTGCTCTATTATTATCTGTATGGCTTTCAGCTGCATCATATGTGAGTTGATAGGGTTTGAGGAATCTGTTATGTCCAACATTGCTTCTGAGGTAAGGTGTATGCTTCAAGTTATAAGATTCAGAAGATCTCTTTATTCAATAGCTCTGCAATTCTCCTGCTACTGGGTATCACCACCTTTCACTGAACACTGGCTAACTATGAAGGCAGAAATCTGGGTTTTTGACTTGATGGATGTGTAAGCCATTTAGTCCAATAAAGAACATGTTCCTTTTGATTTCCTTCCATGATGTCTTTTACCTTTGTAACAAAATGTTCTGTAGGGCCTTAATTATTAATGTTTCTTTTTGGAACTGGAGAAACATCATATGAAAGTCATCAACTCACCTTCAGAAAACACTTCAAAACATCACTCCAATCACTGTGATTAAAAATGTAATAAGAAAAGGCCCTGTGTTTATTTTTAAGTTATATATTAACATTTTCAGTATCAATATGTAAAAGCCAAGTGAAATTACTGATTTCAGAAAAAGATGAATTTTCATGGAAAAAAATTTTGTCAAGAAAAGACAGAAAAGATAATAGTTTAAAATGTTTGCTTTGATACCAAATCAAAGTATCACAATGCTTGCTCTTCTCATTCAATCACACCTGTGGTCATGGAAAGACAGCATTTAAAAAATGTATCTACCAGCTACTGCTAGAGAAGTATGATTGGGTAAAAAGTTCATTTTCTTCCACAGTATGTAATCTTGTAATGAAAGATAATGTACTTCAACCATGTCCTTAGAAAGAAACATTTATATATACCACTGGTTTANCTTGCTCTTCTCATTCAATCACACCTGTGGTCATGGAAAGACAGCATTTAAAAAATGTATCTACCAGCTACTACTAGAGAAGTATGATTGGGTAAAAAGTTCATTTTCTTCCACAGTATGTAATCTTGTAATGAAAGATAATTTACTTCAACCATGTCCTTAGAAAGAAACATTTATATATACCACTGGTTTAGTTGTAGGTTTCTATTAAGGAAGAACGTCCTGCAATACAAAAAGCAATTATAAAAAGTCTTGAATCTTTTAGAGTTTTCAATATTGTTATTTTCATAAGTTAGATTCCATCTCTTGAAAAAGTGTATCAATCAATTATATCATGATGAAATAATATTTGTAATTATTATTTTTAGATTTATCTGAGAGACAGAGAGAGAGCACTTGGGGATAGGAGCAGAGGGAGAGGAAGAAAGAGAGAAGCAGAGCCTGATGCAGGGCTTGATATCTGGACCCAGAGATCATGACCTGAGCTGAAATCAGGAGTCAGATGCTCAACTGACTGAGCCACCCAGGTGCCCCTGTAATTGTTATTTTTATAGATCATTTTTCTTAATGCCGGTATAAAAAGATTAATATATTTAAAAACTTGCTTTTGAAAACATTTCAAATTTAAAATTTTTTAGAAATCTAACCAATTTAAGTATGCCTCATAAAATTCTAAAATTTCAAAATATGCTTGGGACGCAAAAAATTTGGCTTTAACTAGATTACCCAAAATAATCAAGTATTGACTTATTCCTGGTGAAAATTGGGGTATTATTAGCAAAAAATTCCCATTAGAAAGTTAGTAAATATTTCTATTTATTTCTTCATTTTTTTTTTCTTTTTTCAAAAAGTTCCTAAGTACAAGCTTATAATCAGGGGCTTCGTGCCTGAAAATTTTATACTATTGGGAAATGAGAAGTATGTCCTTTACCCTAACATTTACTGGTAGGAAAGTAAAAGACCGTGGTGTTGTAGGCAAAATGGTTAGATCTGATACTCAGATATACTTTAAGAAAAAGTATGAAAAGTGACTCTGGTTGGTGTGATATTAAAGAGATTGAACATGTTGATTTTGTATGTTTATGTTTTTGATGACATTTATTTAATTTTTAGGTTTAAGTCAATGAACTTATAATGAACTGGATTTTTAAAAAACTTCATCTGTATAGATAGATGATAGATAATAGATAGACGGATTGATAAGAAGAAATGGATTTTTAAAAACACAACCACAGTGGCACCTAGGTGGTTCAGTTGGTTGAGTGTCAGACTCTTGATTTTGGCTAAGGTCATCATCTCAGGTTTGTGAAATCGAGCCCCGCCCACCCCCCTCAAGCTCTGTGCTCAATGGTCAGAGTCTATTTAAGTTCTCTCTCTCTCCTTCTACTCCTTACACCCCCAACTTTCATGCATGTGCACGCTCTCTCTCTCAAAAAAATAACAAAATAAATAAATAAATAAAAACAATCACAAGATATTATCGGATATGAAAAGTAATATTTTCTTAGTATCACCAAATATCCAGATTAAAAATAATTTGATCTAACTTGGATATAAATGAGATAAATATGTTTCTTAGGTCTCTTAATTACTTTTTAAAATAATTAATATTTAATTATATATTTCCATATTACCTCTTTTTCGCCCTTTGCAATTTATTTGTTGAAAAAAATTGAGTAACTTGATTCGAAGAATTTCCCAAAGCATGGATTTTCCTGATACCAGCCTATCATTTTACATGTTTCTTTGTATTTTATAATTCCTGAAAATTGACAGGTAAGTACTGAGGCTTGATCTGATTTGTGGTGAGAGACTTCATACACAGTAACGTCTAACTTTTTTTTTAATACAACCTAAGCTAGAGTTTGGGGAATTTATTGTTGACCATTATGATTACATACATTGTCCTTATTCCTGAGTGCATATTGTTACCCTGAGTGCTAATGAAGTTTCTTCCTGATGAGAATAACTATAAAATATCCTGTGGTGGAAAATCTGGGGAAGACAAAAGTCCCCCTCACTCTGGGGCTGATGTTTGGATTAGGTGTGTAAGGTGATGAGATACCTGACATTTCACTGGGGTGGGGAGACCTGAGCATAGCTTTGACCAATGAGATCTGTTGAGCACTGGGTCCTAATTAGCAGAGCTAAGGTACTCTTTACATTTTCTATTATCCTCAATCCTAAAGATGGATTTATCTTGCCCTGTAATAAGCTTTTAGGAATTAAGGATGAACCTTTGTCAACTCAGTGTGAAGTAGTATTCACGCAAGGTACAAATGTTCCTTCAGTCCCCAAATATTAGTAACTTTCAGAGTACTCAAATGAACTAGGCACTGTGTTGGGAACTTAAGGTATAAAAATTTGTGAAAAAAGACACGATTCTTATTTTTATGATATTATGGTCAAATGAAGAAGACAGATAATAATAATCAAATAATTCTCCTAATTAATACATGACTAATAACCGAAAGAGTGCTTTGAAGGGAAAGAACACTATTTAATAATATCATAAAGTGAAGGAACCAAATCTCAAGATGTAGCAAAAGATAATGAAGACAATATAGGCCAGGCATATTTTGGAGGTGATAAATAGCCACCAGGATTAGTTAATGAAATATACAAATATTTCTCAACTGAATTTGAGGGAGGATACTAGTTGAGAGAGGAAATCCTATTAGTTGAGGGAGGACAGCCTATTTCTGAAAAGAATTCTGAGGGTCTCTGAGATGTAGTCCTCATGGTCTTTTTATTAGACATTGAATAAAAGGATTATCTCCGAAAGTAAGTGAGGNAATAACAAAATAAATAAATAAATAAAAACAATCACAAGATATTATCGGATATGAAAAGTAATATTTTCTTAGTATCACCAAATATCCAGATTAAAAATAATTTGATCTAACTTGGATATAAATGAGATAAATATGTTTCTTAGGTCTCTTAATTACTTTTTAAAATAATTAATATTTAATTATATATTCCCATATTACCTCTTTTTCGCCCTTTGCGATTTATTTGTTGAAAAAAATTGAGTAACTTGATTCGAAGAATTTCCCAAAGCATGGATTTTCCTGATACCAGCCTATCATTTTACATGTTTCTTTGTATTTTATAATTCCTGAAAATTGACAGGTAAGTACTGAGGCTTGATCTGATTTGTGGTGAGAGACTTCATACACAGTAACGTCTAACTTTTTTTTTAATACAACCTAAGCTAGAGTTTGGGGAATTTATTGTTGACCATTATGATTACATACATTGTCCTTATTCCTGAGTGCATATTGTTACCCTGAGTGCTAATGAAGTTTCTTCCTGATGAGAATAACTATAAAATATCCTGTGGTGGAAAATCTGGGGAAGACAAAAGTCCCCCTCACTCTGGGGCTGATGTTTGGATTAGGTGTGTAAGGTGATGAGATACCTGACATTTCACTGGGGTGGGGAGACCTGAGCATAGCTTTGACCAATGAGATCTGTTGAGCACTGGGTCCTAATTAGCAGAGCTAAGGTACTCTTTACATTTTCTATTATCCTCAATCCTAAAGATGGATTTATCTTGCCCTGTAATAAGCTTTTAGGAATTAAGGATGAACCTTTGTCAACTCAGTGTGAAGTAGTATTCACGCAAGGTACAAATGTTCCTTCAGTCCCCAAATATTAGTAACTTTCAGAGTACTCAAATGAACTAGGCACTGTGTTGGGAACTTAAGGTATAAAAATTTGTGAAAAAAGACACGATTCTTATTTTTATGATATTATGGTCAAATGAAGAAGACAGATAATAATAATCAAATAATTCTCCTAATTAATACATGACTAATAACTGAAAGAGTGCTTTGAAGGGAAAGAACACTATTTAATAATATCATAAAGTGAAGGAACCAAATCTCAAGATGTAGCAAAAGATAATGAAGACAATATAGGCCAGGCATATTTTGGAGGTGATAAATAGCCACCAGGATTAGTTAATGAAATATACAAATATTTCTCAACTGAATTTGAGGGAGGATACTAGTTGAGAGAGGAAATCCTATTAGTTGAGGGAGGACAGCCTATTTCTGAAAAGAATTCTGAGGGTCTCTGAGATGTAGTCCTCATGGTCTTTTTATTAGACATTGAATAAAAGGATTATCTCCGAAAGTAAGTGAGGGATGGGCTTTTTGTTTTCTATCTCAAAACTGATTGTAAAAAAGAAGCCTTCTCATCCCTCTCGGTTGTCTTGATGGTCCATATTGGAAATATCAGGTAAACAGAGAAATATACCCCTTCACAAAAGACTTTGACTTCTGGATAGGTCCAAACATAGCTTTAACTGCTGTTTGCAATACAAACTAAATGGTTTGGTGATTATATTAACCATACCAGTATCAAGCTGACTAACTTGCTTTGTCTAGAAATACAGAGAAATTTCTTATAAGCCACATGTAAAGTAACCATGAAGAACCATGTGCAAAACTATGAACACAAGCTGAACAGATTTAAAAATACAATTTTCTCTACACCATGAAGTATTTCTCTACTTCAGCAATTCTTTATGTGAGAGAGAGAGCCACCAAAGACACTTTAATATAAAGGAACCACAAATTTTTTTTGGTTATAAATGGGAAACAGAAGAAATAAGAAGATGGAATATAGGAAATAATTTATGGAGAAAAAGAAAACAAAAGAACAATTTTTCCTTGGAAATTTTTGCAGTCTGATACCTGCCTTGCTCACAGAGAAGATAAGTAGTGACAGATGTGGCTTTGTTATAGAAAGAGCTTAATGTCAAGCAGCTGAGCAGCTATACTTCTTAAAGAAAATTAATCCTGAGCTGTCTTAATTGGACTCCTTTCCTCTCCTCTTTCCTCCTTAAATTTCCATCTGGAGTTTTCAGTAAATGATAGCAGTCTTGATAGGATCTAGTGGTCTGAGTGATTTTATATTCCCAGTCTTCCTGCTGGTAGTGTTCATAAATGCTTTTTGTAAGTACCAGTGCCCGGGGTGGGATGACTCATCTTAAAACACGGCCATTTATTTCATTAAAAGCTGACTAGGACTGATACATTATCATTTTTGTATGTATTCTCCTTTTGCTACTATATCTTTTCTTTCCTGTCATAGTTTTCTCCAGGAGTAACAGGTTATATAATGATATTACTAGTAGGGATAATTTCTAGAAAATAAAAAGATACTATTTTTATGTATTATATATTTAACCATGAAATTCTGAAATTCCTGTAATATGAAGGCACCATTATTTGAGGGTGGTAGGCAGTGTTGCCCTTTTCTGGGATAGAGNCTCAAGCTCTGTGCTCAATGGTCAGAGTCTATTTAAGTTCTCTCTCTCTCCTTCTACTCCTTACACCCCCAACTTTCATGCATGTGCACGCTCTCTCTCTCAAAAAAATAATAACAAAATAAATAAATAAATAAAAACAATCACAAGATATTATCGGATATGAAAAGTAATATTTTCTTAGTATCACCAAATATCCAGATTAAAAATAATTTGATCTAACTTGGATATAAACGAGATAAATATGTTTCTTAGGTCTCTTAATTACTTTTTAAAATAATTAATATTTAATTATATATTCCCATATTACCTCTTTTTCGCCCTTTGCGATTTATTTGTTGAAAAAAATTGAGTAACTTGATTCGAAGAATTTCCCAAAGCATGGATTTTCCTGATACCAGCCTATCATTTTACATGTTTCTTTGTATTTTATAATTCCTGAAAATTGACAGGTAAGTACTGAGGCTTGATCTGATTTGTGGTGAGAGACTTCATACACAGTAACGTCTAACTTTTTTTTTAATACAACCTAAGCTAGAGTTTGGGGAATTTATTGTTGACCATTATGATTACATACATTGTCCTTATTCCTGAGTGCATATTGTTACCCTGAGTGCTAATGAAGTTTCTTCCTGATGAGAATAACTATAAAATATCCTGTGGTGGAAAATCTGGGGAAGACAAAAGTCCCCCTCACTCTGGGGCTGATGTTTGGATTAGGTGTGTAAGGTGATGAGATACCTGACATTTCACTGGGGTGGGGAGACCTGAGCATAGCTTTGACCAATGAGATCTGTTGAGCACTGGGTCCTAATTAGCAGAGCTAAGGTACTCTTTACATTTTCTATTATCCTCAATCCTAAAGATGGATTTATCTTGCCCTGTAATAAGCTTTTAGGAATTAAGGATGAACCTTTGTCAACTCAGTGTGAAGTAGTATTCACGCAAGGTACAAATGTTCCTTCAGTCCCCAAATATTAGTAACTTTCAGAGTACTCAAATGAACTAGGCACTGTGTTGGGAACTTAAGGTATAAAAATTTGTGAAAAAAGACACGATTCTTATTTTTATGATATTATGGTCAAATGAAGAAGACAGATAATAATAATCAAATAATTCTCCTAATTAATACATGACTAATAACTGAAAGAGTGCTTTGAAGGGAAAGAACACTATTTAATAATATCATAAAGTGAAGGAACCAAATCTCAAGATGTAGCAAAAGATAATGAAGACAATATAGGCCAGGCATATTTTGGAGGTGATAAATAGCCACCAGGATTAGTTAATGAAATATACAAATATTTCTCAACTGAATTTGAGGGAGGATACTAGTTGAGAGAGGAAATCCTATTAGTTGAGGGAGGACAGCCTATTTTCTGAAAAGAATTCTGAGGGTCTCTGAGATGTAGTCCTCATGGTCTTTTTATTAGACATTGAATAAAAGGATTATCTCCGAAAGTAAGTGAGGGATGGGCTTTTTGTTTTCTATCTCAAAACTGATTGTAAAAAAGAAGCCTTCTCATCCCTCTCGGTTGTCTTGATGGTCCATATTGGAAATATCAGGTAAACAGAGAAATATACCCCTTCACAAAAGACTTTGACTTCTGGATAGGTCCAAACATAGCTTTAACTGCTGTTTGCAATACAAACTAAATGGTTTGGTGATTATATTAACCATACCAGTATCAAGCTGACTAACTTGCTTTGTCTAGAAATACAGAGAAATTTCTTATAAGCCACATGTAAAGTAACCATGAAGAACCATGTGCAAAACTATGAACACAAGCTGAACAGATTTAAAAATACAATTTTCTCTACACCATGAAGTATTTCTCTACTTCAGCAATTCTTTATGTGAGAGAGAGAGCCACCAAAGACACTTTAATATAAAGGAACCACAAATTTTTTTTGGTTATAAATGGGAAACAGAAGAAATAAGAAGATGGAATATAGGAAATAATTTATGGAGAAAAAGAAAACAAAAGAACAATTTTTCCTTGGAAATTTTTGCAGTCCGATACCTGCCTTGCTCACAGAGAAGATAAGTAGTGACAGATGTGGCTTTGTTATAGAAAGAGCTTAATGTCAAGCAGCTGAGCAGCTATACTTCTTAAAGAAAATTAATCCTGAGCTGTCTTAATTGGACTCCTTTCCTCTCCTCTTTCCTCCTTAAATTTCCATCTGGAGTTTTCAGTAAATGATAGCAGTCTTGATGGGATCTAGTGGTCTGAGTGATTTTATATTCCCAGTCTTCCTGCTGGTAGTGTTCATAAATGCTTTTTGTAAGTACCAGTGCCCGGGGTGGGATGACTCATCTTAAAACACGGCCATTTATTTCATTAAAAGCTGACTAGGACTGATACATTATCATTTTTGTATGTATTCTCCTTTTGCTACTATATCTTTTCTTTCCTGTCATAGTTTTCTCCAGGAGTAACAGGTTATATAATGATATTACTAGTAGGGATAATTTCTAGAAAATAAAAAGATACTATTTTTATGTATTATATATTTAACCATGAAATTCTGAAATTCCTGTAATATGAAGGCACCATTATTTGAGGGTGGTAGGCAGTGTTGCCCTTTTCTGGGATAGAGCTATTATATAAAAACCTTCTTAAAAAATTCATAATAAAGACCCTATTAAACTGACAAGATACCAAATTAAAGCCCTTTGGATAAGATATTTAGAAGGGTGACATCTTCTATATAGGCAAAGCATAGGTATTTAATCTTACTATCCCATTAGTATTCTCCAAGTGACATTGGAGATACCACTGGATAATGATACTGATGAAGTAAAGGAGGGAGATAGTGACTTTTATACTAGGGTCCACTCCAGGCTACAGTGCTACTGCAGGGGCCACACCAGGCTAGTGATTCCATTAATGTCTCCCTGTTCTGGAATGACCCACCTTGCATGTTCTAGTGAAATGTTTCCTCATCTCTGTGGTCTTGTCTGGTTCTGCAGGTTTAATACTTCACTAGTGTGGCTTCCCATTTTCCTATCCATCAACTATTTACAAAATGGTGAAAATTCCTCATGGCATTCTAGATCAGTGCTATCCAAGAGAAATATTATTTATGCCACACTAGTAATTCTAAACTTTCTAGTAACCACATTAACAAAAGTAAAAACAGTGAAATAAATTTTAATATTTGACATAACCTAATGTAGAACCATTATTTCAGCACATAATCAATGTATAAATCATTCTTCTCATCATACTATAGCTCCCAAATGTGGTTTATATTTAACACTTACAGCACATCTTAATTTGAACTAGCCACACTTCAAATGTGCAATTGCCACATGTGCCCAGTGGCTACCATATTGCAGAGCACAGCTTTAGATACTAGCAGCAGGTTTGATTATTTCTCTCCTTTATGTGGCCACAGGCCTAGATCAAGCAATTAAGTACCTTACCAAGAATGCTCTCCATTTGTGCACACTGAGAAACTTAGAAATGAGATGACCATGTCCCCATCTTAGAAAGTCAAATATCACCCTTTCTTTTAAAGTTCATTCCATCTTGGATCAACTTTCCATGAGTCTCTGAGTCAATTCATAAACAAGGCATCTGAAGCTTCACTCTCAGTCTTGTTTCATTCCACATCTAGGTGTTAGGCTTGAGCAATCCTTCCTCTTAGAACTATTAAATGTCAAAATGTTGACAAAGCCCTCAGGGTGTCCTTGTTATGTACTAGGCATAAATAAGCCTAGGAAATCAGTAGGAAAGAGAAGAGAATTCCAAAAAGTGAGGCTGAGAATCATATAATCCACACACCATGTCCATAGGCAATTAGTATGCTCATCATAAAAAACAAACACGTAATCATTTTTGTTCATATAGACATAGATTTGAATCCTCCCTCTATCATCTGTTTCTGTTCTTAACATCTTCATGATAGAAACTCCCTTTCCTCTCATATAGGAACAATAATGACAGTACTTGATATTAAGAATTGTAATTATAACCATACATTGAATATTTGCTTTGGATCAGATTCTTTGCTATGGACTTCACAACAGTTAGCTATTTATTAAATGGATAAATTTCATTAAAGGAGGTAATATTACACTGTAATGCTGCTAAGTTATATTAGCTTATCAATATAATCACTACAATAAAAATAATAATAACCATTGCTTTATTATTTTCTGGTCTGACCTTAATTTTTTTTAATCAATGATAACATCTCAAATTTCATCATAGAAAGAAAACCTCTAATGACAAAACAATGTATATTATTTATAACATGAATCCCCAGGGTATAGTTTGTTAATTGCCTGTAAACCTTGGGTGCTCAGATGCTCAACAGATAGTGAATGAATGACTGAGCTGAAAAGAAAGCATTTCTAAATACAACAGTCATGGTGCAAAAAAGCAAGGGTATATAAATAATGCTTTCTATTCCATTTGGAGAGCTGAATTTACAAGACAGCCTCCAAAATTTGTTAAATCAAACCAAAGGAGTTGCACATTGTATAGTCATTGAAACAACCCAAATGTTTATTTAAATGGATGGGATCAGATTCACTGACAATGGGACAGATCTGATTCCTCATATTCCTCTTCTCCTCTCCCACTAAAACTAGGTCATGAGTGTGCCACCTAATTGATTAATGACTTCAACAGCTTGCCATACAAAGTGGCAAATCCTGTGGGTGCAGAACAGATCTATGTATAAGGGCTCTTCTATTTGCCAGCTTTCAAATTTGAAGATTCATTGAGGCTGCTTCCTTTTTTCCTCCAAATTATACAAAAAATTAGTTTTTGCATGTGCCATATACATGTAAGTTGAATATAAAATACACCAATTTCTGAGCAAATGTGGAATTAATGCCTTTTTGTATACACACTTCTAATTTAAATTCTAATTCAAAAGTACTCATTTTATAAAAGCCATTAAAATGTACTGACATATCAGCATTTCTGGAAAATTGGATATTTATGTGTAAAAGAATGAAACTGGACCCTATCTTAAAACACTCACAAAAATTAACTTGAAATAAAGACTTAAATGTAAGAACAGAAATTACAGAACTCTTAGAAAAAAGAGGAAAAAAGTTTCGGGACATGCGTCTTGGCAACATTTTTTTGCAGATGAGACCTCAAGCACAAATAACAGCGAAAATAAACAAGTGGGACTATATCAAACTAAAAAGCTTTTGCACAGGGAAAGAAATGATCAACAAAATGAAAGACAAACTGCAGAATTGGAAAAATATCTGCAAATCTACATCTGATAAGGAGTTAATATCCAAAATATATAAAGAACTCACACAATTCAAAAGCAAAAAACAAAACAAAACAAAAAAATAATCCAATTAAAAATGGGCAAAGGAACTGAATAGACATTTCTCCAAAGAAGATACAAATGGCCAAGAAATACTAAAAGGATGCTCAGTATCATTAATCATTAGAAAATTACAAATGAAAACCAAAATGGTGTATTACCTGAGCCCTGTTAGCATGGCCATATCAAAAAGACAACTGCTAGTAAGGATGTAGAGAAAAGGGAAACTTCGGGGTACCTAGGTGACTCAGTCAGTTAAGCATCTGCCTTAGGCTCAGGTCATGATCCCAGGATTCTGGGATAAAGCCCTGAGTCTGGATCCCTGCTCAGGAGGGAGTCTGTTTCTCCCTCTACCACTCACCCTCGCCCTGCTTGTGCACTCTCTCTCAAATAAATAAATAAAATTTAAAAAAAAGGGGGGGGAACTCTGTGCACTGTTAATGAGATTGTAAACTGGTACAGCCACTATAGAAAACAGAACTGAGTTTCCTTAAAAAATTAAAAATAGAACTACCATATAATCTACCAATTTCACTTCTGAGAATATATCCAAAGGAAACAAAAACACTATGTTGAAAAGATATCCACAACCCATATGTTGATAGCAGCATTATTTATAATAACCAGATATGAAAACAACTTAAGTGTCCATCCATGCATATATGGATAAAGAAATTGTGAGATATACATGGATATACAATGGATATTATATAGTGATAAAAAATGGAAATCTGAAACTTGTGGTATCGATGGACTTTGAGCACATTAAGCTAAGTGAAGTAAAACAGTCAAAGAAACATAACTACTGTATGATCTCATTTATATGTCGGATCTAAAAGGAAAACAAAACAAACAAGACAAAGCAAAAAAAAAAAACTTAAAAAAAGGAATGAAATGAAACAAAATACCAAACTAATAGAAAAAGAGATCAGATTTGTGGTTACCAGAGGCAGTTTTGGGGGGGGTGGGTGGGTAGGTAAAACTGGAGGAAGGTGGTCAAAAGATACAAACTTCCAGTTGAAAGATAAATAAATGCTAAGGATGTAATGTACAACATGATAGCAATAGTTAACACTGCTATATGATATTTTTGAAAGTTATTAAGAGAGTGGATCCTAAGAGTTCTTTTCAGGAAAAAACATTTTCTTTTTGTATCTATGTAAGATGATGGATGTTAACTAAACATATTGTGGTATCCACTTCACAATGTATGTAAGTCAAATCATTGTACAGTACTCCTTAAAATTATACAGTCCTTTATGTCAATTATATCTCAATAAACCTGGGGGAAATTTTTAAAAAGGTAATCATCATTTCTGTATTAAAGGCTATTTTTTTTAATGTGGTGTTCCATGATTCATTGTTAGCATATAACACCCAATGCTCCATGCAATACATGCCCTCCTTAATACCCTTCACCAGGCTAGCCCATCCCCCCACCCCAACCCCTCTAAAACCCTCAGTTTGTTTCCCAGAGTCCATAGTCTCTCGTGGTTCATTTTCCCCTCTGTTTACACCTCCCTTCATTTTTCCCTTCCCTGTCCTAACGATCTCCCTGCTATGCCTTATGTTCCACAAATGAGTGAAACCATGGTAATTGTCGTTCTCTGCTCCACTTATTTCACTTAGCATAATCTCCTCCAATCCCATCCATGTTGATGCAAATGTTGGCTAATCATTCTTTCTGATGGCTGACTAATAGCCCACTGTATAAATGGACCACATCTTCTTTATCCATTCATCTATTGAAGGGCAACTTGGCTCCTTCCACAGTTTGGCTGTTGTGGACAATGCTGCTATGAATATTGGGATGCATATGGCCCTTTCTCTGCACTATGTCTGTATCTTTGGGATAAACACCCAGTAGTGCAATTGCTAGGTCATAGGGTAGCTCTATTTTTAACTTTTTGAGGAACCTCCACACTGTTTTCCAAAGCACCTGTACCAACTTGCATTACCACCAACAGTATAAGAGGGTTCCTGTTTCTGCACATTCTCTCCAACATTTGTTGTTTCTTGCCTTGTCAATTTTTGCCATTCTAAC
>NC_048220.1:76992607-76998155 GCF_002007445.2 Ailuropoda melanoleuca | reverse complement strand
GCCATTCTAACTGGTGTAAGGTGGTATCTCAATGTGGTTTTGATTTGAATTTCCCTGATGGCTAATGATGTTGAACATTTTTTGATGTGTCTGTTAGCCATTTGTATGTCTTCATTGGAAAAGTGTCTGTTCATATCTTCTGCCCATTTTTTTATTTGATAATTTGTTTCTTGGGTATTGAGTTTGAGACATTCTTTATAGATCTTGGATACCAGCCTTAAAGACTATTTTGAATGACAATCATTGCCTTTCACTTTTCCTGTCCTTTCAAACTTTATTTCAATGGGAACATTTTTTTATGTAGCTACATTTCCTTTTTATATGAATAGCAAAATAATTATTAATTTGAATGCAAACTTATTTCAGAGTTGCACATCACTATTTTAGATCTGGGCTGTTCATTTTAAAAATTCCACCTTGAAAGAACAAAAACCACTAAAGGGTAAAATTTTTATTATAATGGCTCACGAACTTCCGGTCTAAAAATTTTCAGGATAGGGGCACCTGGGTGGCACAGTGGTTAGGCGTCTGCCTTTGGCTCAGGGCATGATCCTGGCATTATGGGATCGAGGCCCACACCAGGCTCCTCTGCTAGGAGCCTGCTTCTTCCTCTCCCACTCCCCTTGCTTGTGTTCCCTCTCTCACTGGCTGTCTCTATCTCTGTCAAATAAATAAATAAAATCTTAAAAAAAAATTTTTCAGGGTATTTCCAAAGCTAGTATTAGAGCTTCTGATGACAGGCTTATGCTAAATAAGAGATTATAATTCATTACACAAGATCATCTGGGAGAGATTTTACACAAGATCATCCTGGAGAGATTTTAGATGAAATTTTTACTTAAAGAAATAAACTTTAAGATTTTCCCCTCAAAGGCAGATGGATTCAAACATGTGACCCCTCCCTCACTTTCCCTTCATTTCTTTTTCTTTTTTCTTTCCCTCTTCCTATTTTCCTTCCTTCCCTTCTTTTTTTTTATTTATTTTATTTATTTTTTAAAAGCAGGGAAATAAAGCTTAAAAGATCGATGCCTTATGAGTACAATAAATGAGATTCCTACTTCAGAGCCCTAAAGGATGAAAGGTTATTGCCTAAAGGGAAAATGAACTTGTCTCGGAAGGTCTTGTAAGGACTTGAAGGAAAAGATATGCATAGTCTCGCTAAAGAACTCCCTGAGAAAACTGATTATCACGATGTTGGCAAGATATTCCATATGTAGGAATGGGGGCACACAATTTATAGACATACTGCTCTGCCCTTTGCTGCATGAGGATTCAGCAGGCATGATTTGGGTTATGAATAATGCTTAATGAAAATAGCCCAGGCTGGCCTTCCAGGAAACTGATAAAAAGCTTAGATTGAAATGCACTGAAAGACAAAGGCACTATGAAGAAATGAAGGAAATCATCAAACTCATGAGCACAGTATAAGCCATCCAGGTTTTGGGGCCTACTGAATTAGAAGACTCTAGCCAGGAAGTTTCATAAATTCCTAATTCTGTCTTCAAGTTATTTAATTATTTACTCCAACTATTTGCTAAATGAAAAACTACAGAGAATTAAAAAAAAATCCAAACAAAAGAAACAAAAAAGCAAAAACTCTGCTTTATTAGGCTCTGCGTATTCTAGAGTTACCTATAAAGTGGAAGAATCTGGGTGAATAAATGAAGGTTAACTCATCAACAGCAAGATCATTATTTTATCATTTCAAAAGATCTATGAAAGGGCATAGTGTAGCCCTCACTGTGGTAATTTGCAAGCATAAATATTTGAAGATAAAAGCTTAAAATGTGCATCTGGTCAAAACTTATAACAGTAAATGAAGGCTAACTTCTCTTTCTTTGAGTCTATCTTTTCCTACAGTGCAAAGCAGATCAAATTACGATTTGTACTGAAAGGAACCTCACAGTTAGTATTTGTCACACCTATCCTATCCATCTTAAAAAAATAGGTATCATGTTACTAGTTATTCTCATTGGTTTTGCTCTATATACATTATGAAACAAATTTGGCATATGTATATATTAAATGAGAGCCCTTACATAATTAGCACTACAAATACTTACTCAATACATTCTATTGGACTTAGAGGTAAAAGGTTTCTGTGGAACTTCTGATGAGAAAGTTTAATTTTCTAGGCCTTAGTGTCCTTATCTGTAAAATGATTGATTTGAAAAAAAATAAATAAAGGGCTAGAACTAGATGTCAAAGGAGTTATAATTTTTTAACTTAGGTATAAAGAGATATAAGATGTAGAAAGATATATTTATCTATATTATTCTACTCTTTGCAATATAAAAAAGTTGATTAATTGATTCTCTCATTTTGTTGATACTCAAAGAGATATATTATTACTCATAATAAAATCTTTTTATTTTTTTCTTCAGCTTTTATTTTGAGAAGTTGGTTTGTTTCAATAATAAGGTATTAGGTATTTCTGTGAAGCTGTATTAAGAATAAGAATAAGGCAAAACTGTGAAATAGTTTTATACTAAGGTTCAACAATATATAAATGCCTCTGGCTCTTTCTTTTACCTTTTGAACTATACAGAATATTATAATTGACTGATCTAGTTACCTTGAATTCCAGTTTGTCCCCATTAGAATCCAAGCAATTATATGTTTAGATGAAGTAAAGAAATAAATCATCTCCATTTTATATGAGGTGTTGACATTTATTGATTCAATGTTCTCTTAAAATCTTTCAGTGAAATGGTTTTTAAATTATAATAATAAGTGGAAATTAATGGGCCTACCCAAACTAGAGCAACATGTTGGAATGTAATTCATTGTCAAAATTTTGTGAGTGAATTTTAGTAAGGAAAATTACGGCTAAGAGGCTCTATGTAGGTGTTCTTTTATAACTTGCATTGCTTCTCCGTGAGCTAGGGTTTGAGAATTCTGCTCTGAAAAACAATTATTTCCTTTCAGACACTGACCGTTTACTGTGTTTTCTGCTTCACTAGAGTAAAAGTCCTTCAAAATATAATCCCTTTAAAAAAAAGATTTTACTCTAAATAATTTAGAAAGAATAGATAAACTATTATGAATATAATAAATGATTAACATTCAGATGCTTCTGCATTAATATTTAATAAGAAAATGTGTTGTAACATGCAATATAAACTTTACTAAATATATAAAAAAAATCAAGCATAAATCATTCAGATTACCTTTCTTATCAATCTCCAAGACAGCTGTAAGTACACATAAATGGTGTCTGTCTACAAATACATAATTAGCCCTATTCCTTTTACCTCATAGTTCTTTGCATGTTCTTTACCTTGTGCTCTATCAGGTTTCCCCAGGCGTTTATCTGTTATTTATCTTTCTTATTACTTTGGGCTTTTTGTTTGTTTTTATTTATCTTTACAACAGGAGTATGGTTTCTCTTTATCAATACGCAAGTAAGTTACATGCCAATTCCTTCCTATCAGTTTCATATTTAAGCATGTTTAACTAAATCAGGGTTTTTGTTATAAAATCAGTAACAATAAAATTTTGTTGTCAACTAACACTGGGTTAAAGGGGTAATTGGTGGATCAAAGCCAGTTCACTCAAAAGTGAAGTGAGCTCAATCTGCCTTAGAAAATAGAGAAATAGTAGAAAGGATCCAAATACCAAATTTTACTTTCAGCTGAATTCCTGCCTTGTCTTAAATCATAATGGAGGATTATCTCTTTTTAGAAGCTTGTGTCCAACCATACTGTTTTTTTTTTATATAAAACTCTTTTCTTCCGTTACAAATGTCTATGTAACATTGTTAAATCTGAAGTCTGAGGTCAAAGATTATAGCACCACCTCATGTTAGATAGACCATAAGTGGCACTCTTGCATACTTTTGTCCCTAGGATGCTTGAGCACTCTTACAAGTTTCCATAGCTTTGTTTTCAAAAAAAAACTAAGACATGGAAGGCAGAAGTGACTCTAAGACAAGGGTTAAAACAACTGTTAGGCTCCCAATACTGCAGGAAATGAACTTTTGGCTTGAAATTTTATTTTATATTGATTAGGAAAACAATACTTGAAAAGAGACTTTACTTCAAAATCATTGGCTTTTATATAATGTTCTCAGCCTGACTTGTGAAAAACCTCTCTTCCCTGCCAATTGTGCTACCCCAAATGGTTTTTTGGCATTATTTATCTGTTGGGTTATTGTATTTTACCACGCAATCTTAGGGTACCTGAAAAGCAAGCAGATGAAAAAAACTTATTTTATGTTAAAGGCATACACTAGTTTTTACACGGGGGAGAAGGGCAGATAAAAACCTTAATGGAAGTGTGGAAATCACTCCAAAGAAAGTACAAACTTGACTTAACTTGGCATGTTTGAACTGATGGAGCTAAACTGACTTTTTAGCTAGATAGTAAATTTCAGGAAATATAATCATTGTTGGAATTATATTGGTGCCTCTTGGGACTTGGCCTTTGAAATCATTTGGTACCAACCTTCTACAAAACATCTATGTAAAAATCTGTCCTGACATTTCTGGTGTATAGGTCATGACACCTGGTCATTTCCTACTGAATGTCCATCAAATGTTATCCTTTCACTTCCTTTAAGAATTTAGTTTCATATAACCACTGGTACACTCATTCAAATTTCCAACAGCTCTCATCATGATTGTTCACACTTCTGATTAACCCCTGAAACATAGCAGAACTCACCTAACTGCATGAAGAAACAGAAAATCCATAGCAAGACAGAAACCTCATGATTATACAGAGGAATCAGCTTATAACCCCTAAATACATAAGCTAACACATTTCATAAATCACCAAACAAATGCTAATGATTCTGTACAAGATATATTTGGGGGAGTACTTTTTAAATATTGAAATGAAATGGGCACTTCAAATTTTATTTTATTATTTTATCTTATAATTTGTACTTACAGGTCATACAATTTAACAATGATTGATTATTGTTAGCTTAAACAGTGAGGTATGTTTGATACTTTCTTATAGAAAAATTGTGGTGACTGCAGGTTTTCTGTGCAATTATAGGCAATGCTAGAGAGGTAACTGTGATGTTGGAGGCATGCATAAAACTCATAATAACATCCACATTAATGTCTTTAGAGTGTGCTCAATGACTATACAATAAGATGACAAAGAAACATTCAATCATTGGAGATCTATTCCACACTTCTAAGTTAGGTACTGTAAGTTGTAAGCTTAAAGAGACTGGAACCTCTTTTCAAACTTTTAACAGAAAACTGCAGTGCACTATGTTTTTCATGTCATTTTAAGAGTTATCTGTAGTTTAGATTGAATATCACTAGCTTATATAACAGTGTTAAAAAAAAAGAGTTACCACGAAAAATTTTAGCAAGGCCAATAACATTAGTAGGACAGTTGTGTTGAGAGAGAGAGAGATTCTTGTTGAAAACGTCTTTGAAAACCACAAATCTGTGCTACTTTAGAGTTTTGAATCATCCTATAAATTTGATTATCTTTAAAAGGTGATCAACAGAAAAAAATTTATGGAAAATTCCTGGTCAGGCTTTGTTTTGGCTTCCCCACCACCCCCAAACCCCCGGTCAGGCTT
>NC_048220.1:76959402-76992010 GCF_002007445.2 Ailuropoda melanoleuca | reverse complement strand
GGCTCCTGTCCCTGCCCTGGACCCAGCTCCTGCCCTGGATCCTGCACCTGCCACTGCGGCTGACCCTGTTCCTGCTCTTGCATCTGTCCCTGCTCCTGTCCCTGGCCCTAGCCCCACCCCTGCCCCTACTCCTGCTCCTGCAGGGCTCCCAGAGCCACATCCAGAGCTCACAGCCCTGCGGGGACAGCTCCTTGTTCAATCACCCTTAGTTCCTTCACCCAAACCCGACGCCCCCCCACAATGTTTCATCCCCTCACCATATATTCTTTCTCTCTGGTATATTTTAACTGTTATATTATCTTTCCATGTTCTGTATGCTGTTTATTATTTATTTTAAATAAAATTAATCGTTTTCAGTTGAACACGTCATGAGCACGGAGTACATTCCCTTCGCTGTGCCACCGCGGCACAGAACACGGCGGCAGAACATTCCTTCCCCAAAGGACACCCTGAACTGGGAGGCTTCCCTGCCCCTTTCTCCCCCAGTCCAGACCCTCGCAACCCCTCAGCGGCTTTCTCTCTCTGTTCCTTTATCTGTTCTGGATGTTTCTGAAAGTGGAATCACGAAATGCCCACCTATTTTCAAAAGGGACTCGTTTCTTTCTGTGTTTACTTGACATAGAATTTCCCTTATTCGATATTGAAATCCCCGGTGGATTACAGATCAGATGTAATCACAGAGGCCCCTTTAGTAAATATAGGAACAAACTCGGGGCCGATGCCCCTGTTCCTGCTGGGACACCACAGCCTGACCCCAGACAGTACACAGCGGTTCCACCTGTGACCCTCACAGACACCGGGGAAATGCAGAAAGCTGGAAGACACCACAAATGGCAAAAGCATTGCTCACGACCCAAGGCCAGAGAAAAGATCCCCTGCCTCTAGTCCAAACTGTGCTGCAAGTCACTGGGTTCCGCAGGGACAGAGACCAAACACATGCAGGCCCAAGTGGGAGGATAGGCACGTGGGGAGTATGTGTCAGAGATGTGGGAGCTCCTGGGAAGGATTCTGGCAAAGGAAACCCTATGGAGGCAGCGCAGGTCACCCCAGACCGGCAGGTGTCTGGTCTGGGGACCAGCAGTCCTGGGAGGTCCCCCGCAGGTCCCCTGGAGTGAAGGGCGACGGGCACCCCTGTCCAGGAGCACGGTGATCCGCACCCATCCCAGGCCGCAGGTGCGCCCATCACCTAGTATGCTCGTCCTCAGACTCAGCCCTGGAAACTCTGGCTCGGTTTTTCACAGATGTATTTTCAGGAGTTTTCAGCACAGCGGTGGTGGAGAGAGCAGGGAACGGAATAACGCTAATGCCCGAGGAGATGGATGGCATCCAGGCTCCCACTCCTTGTGATAGAATGCCCTGTAGCTACTGTCACTGTGTCATCCGGGGCACAGGATCCGGGAAGCCCCTCCTGAGACCCCTCCTGCCACCTGCTCCTGGGAACACTCAGAATTGTTTGAGGAGGAGGTGGAGAGGATCCAGGATGACAGCAGGGCCAAGGAGAAGGAAGGTCAGCACTGGAAGGACTGTTGGACGTGCCCTGAGCCACCATCCAGGGCCTGGGCTGTGAAGCCCTCAGACCTCACCCCAAATAACGACTCCTGATAGATGGACCCGACTTCTGTGGTTTCACTCCCTCCCTCCCTGCATCATTTATTCACTCCCTAATTCATTCCCCAACTCCAACCCTACCATCTTCCCTCCCCTTCCTTCCTCTCTCTTCCCCCCTTCCTCCCTCCTTCAGCAGAGGATCTGGGGTCCCTGCTGTGAGCACTGGGGCTTCATCAGTGAGCACCCCCCAACCCACGTGGTCCCTGCCCACATGGCCCTCACATCCACTGTGGGAGGTGACAGGGGCAGTCCTCAGGGTTTGCAGTGGTGATGAGCACCAGGAATCTGCTCCTGAAACCAGAGGCCAGTTGCACAAAGAATGGAGAGACCCACGCTCAGCACATCCTCTAGAAAAATCCATCCTGAAAAGTGATGAGAAGTACATCCTCGACTTGACGCGATGTGAGTTCTCATGGCCCATGCGCACCGATCCCTGGAGGCAGCAAAGAGTAAGTCATCCAGTGCTGAGTGGGGGGTTTGTGACACAACTTTCCTGGCCAAATGACAGCATTTCCACCAACATCTCCAGGGCCTCTGAGTTTTCCCAAGGGCCTCTCTGATCCTCCGAACCTTATGTCGTCCTCCTTGGGAAGCTCTGTCCTGTCGTCTTCCTTGTCTCCTGACTCTTCTGGCGCCCTTCAGGGGCCTCCCTGCCAGGGCTGCCCTCGTCAGGACTCCTCGCACCCTGTGGCTGGGCACCTGCATCTGCCCCGGGTCAGGGTTCTGGGAAAAGACCAGAGGCACCCAAGTAAGTGAGGGGCATCTGAAGGTCAGATACAGACAGTGAGAGTCTCCAGTATTTTTGCCTGGGGCAGCTCCCATCCCCCTAAACCCTCAGGGTGATGGCTCTACTGGGGGGGTGGAGGCGGGCAAACCTTGAGGACCTGTGGCTCCACTATCAGAGGTCACCAACTTGATCTGTGCACAGGTGGGGTAACTTAACCCCACCCCAAAGAATTTCTGGAAACAGTAGCCATCTCAGCAGCAGCTGACCTGGGACGTCAAACTTCCAGCTGCCTGAGGTAGGATCGAGACATAGACCAGCACACTCAGAAAAGGCCAGAGAGGACCCTAGCTCT
The DNA here is from genome assembly GCF_002007445.2 of Ailuropoda melanoleuca. Lineage (NCBI taxonomy): Eukaryota > Metazoa > Chordata > Mammalia > Carnivora > Ursidae > Ailuropoda > Ailuropoda melanoleuca. Next base: position 76,989,323 of record NC_048220.1, on the reverse strand, counting down.
CTGCTCACTCCTGGCTCAGCATGAGGCCTTGCACACATGCAGAGGAGACACGAGAAGGTTGGGAAAGAGGTCCATCCAGAGCAGCTTGGTAAATGGCCACAACTTTGAATGTGCCCCCAAACCTACACCCAGATCCATTGGCAAGGAACAGAAGCCTTCCTGACTGAAAGCGTTTGAGCCCCGCTTCTGAGCGAGCTCTCGCCGATCAGTAGGAAGCCAGAATCCAAAGTAAAAACAGAATTAATATAAACCATGTTTAAAGAACTAAAGGAAAGCATGTTGATAATGACTCATGGAACAAAGAAAATAAAGACACAGGAATTATCAAAAAGAACCTAATAGAAAGTCTGGAGTTGAAAAGTACTGTGACATATATGGAAAATTTACTGAGACGCCTCAACAGTATGTCTGAGATGGCCGAGAAAGGAATCTGCAAATTCAGAGCAAACTGAAGGGAGAGCAAGATAAATAAATCCTCTGATCTGAAGAGCAGAACAAAAAGAAGAAAAAGGAACAGAGTACAATCAGGCAGAGCAACATTCACAGCCCAGGAGAAGAGGGGGAGGGGAGGGAGCAGAAACTATTGAACCAACTATCTATTTAATACAAGAGAAGTCAGTAAAGGAGCAGCAGAGGAACAAAAAGACATGAGACCCATAGAAAACAGGTAATGGGAGGGCAGACGTAAATCCACCCACTGGGTGTTACATGCAACTGATGAAAGACTGAACTCTACGTCCGAAGCTAATACTACACTCCAGCTTACCTAACTGAATTCAAATAAAATCAAACTGCCAGCTATTTTAACAGCAAAAGAAAAATTAATTCCACTAAACGTAAATGGATTAAGTACTTCAATCAAAAGGCAGATGCTGTCAGACTGGATGGAAAACACCATCCAGCTCCATGATCTACAAGAGAAATGCTGCAGATTCAAGACACAAGTAGGTGAAAATAACATGATGGAAAAAAAGACACCGTGTGAACGGTCACCACGAGAGCTGAAGAAGTTATATTAAAATCAGAAAAATAGACTTTAAGACAACAGAAATGTTATCAGAGACAAAGAGGGATATTTCATAACAAATGAAGTCTTGATTCTTCAGAAAGATAAAGTAATTATAAATGTCCATGCATTCAACAGGGTCTTCCAAATTCATGAAGGTTCTGGCCAGTACATTATGATAAAAAAACAAAAACAAAAACAGGCAGCAAAGCCAAAACGAAAAATGAGAAAAGAAAGAGATCAAAGCTCCCCATTGGAAAGGAAGGAGTGAAACAGTCTCTATGCACATACAGCATGACTCTGTGTAGATCATCTCAGGGAATCAACAAGAAACTATAAAAATCAATCAGTGAGTTTGCACAGTCTCAGGATACCAGATCAACACACATGCTACCACTGTATTTCTATTTACCAGCAATGAACAATCTGTAAATGAAAGCGAGAAGACAATTCCAATTGCAATATCCCCCAAAAGAATGACATGCTTAGAAACAACTTTAACAAAAGGAGTGCAAGACTTGTGCCCTGACGTATAAAACATCACCAGGAGCTCAGATGTTGTAGGTGGCTGGGGAGATGTTCCGTGCTCATGGATCAGAAGACTCAGTGTTGTCAGGATGGCAAATCTCCCAAAACCAATATATAGATTCAATTCAATCCCTGAGAAAATCCAAGTGGGATTTTGGTGGGTTTTGGGGGGGGGTGTCTTGTTTTTTTGGTTTGTTTTTTTTTTCTTTTTTTTTTGAAATATACTAACTTATCTCAAAATTTATATGGGATTGCAAGGGACCCAAATAGCCAAAACAATCTTGAAAAAGAATAATGTTTAAGATCCTATACTTCTCATTTTAAACCCCCCTATAAAGCTACAGCAGTCAAGGCGAAGGGATACCGCCGTAAGGACGGACATGCAGATCAAGGAAATAAGTTGGGGAGTCCAGCAAGAGCACAGATATTTATGGCTCATTGATTTTGACAAGGTGCCAGGACAATTCAATAGTGAAAGAGGAACATTTCCTACTAATTCTCCTGGGATAATTGTGTAACCACTTGCAAAAAAATGTAGGCCTGCGCCTCACGGCATATGAAAAACCTAACTCAAGAGAGAGCAAAAATGTAAATGTAGGAGCTAAAGCTATAAAACTTGAGGGAAAAAAACACAGGAGAAAATCTTCATGACCCTGGGTTGGCCAGATTTCTTAGATACACACCAATAGCATGATCCATTTAAAATAAGACAAATTGGACTTCATCAAAATTAAAAACTTTGGTGTTTCAAAAAACACCATTGTATTCATAATAGCTAAAGAACTCTCTAAAATAAACAAATAAATAAAAAGATAAAGAACTCCTGGGGTGCCTGGGTGGCGCAGTCCTTAAGCGTCTGCCTTCGGCTCAGGGCGGGATCCCAGCGTTACGGGATCGAGCCCCACATCAGGCTCCTCTGCTATGAGCCTGCTTCTTCCTCTCCCACTCCCCCTGCTTCTGTTCCCTCTCTCGCTGGCTGTCTCTATCTCTGTCGAATAAATAAATAAAATCTTTAAAAAAAATATAGAGAACTCTTGAGTAATAATAAAAAAAATAATGAAGAAGGAGGAGGAGGAAAACAGCAGGGGGAGGAGGAAGAGGGAGGGGTAGTAGGAGAAACCATAAAAATGAACAACTCACCTAAAAAATGGGTGAAAGATTTGATACACATTTCACCCAGGAAGATACACAAATGGCAAAAAGCACCTGAAAAATGCCTCGACACCATTAGTCATCAGGGAAACACAAATCAAAATCACAGTGAGACACCACGTCACACCCACCAGAATGGCATCAGTCAAGAAAGTGGGCACTAACAGGTGTAGTCAAGGATGGGAGGAAAGCGAGACCACCATACACTTCGAGCAGGAACGTGAAGTGATGCAGCCACCGTGGGGAACAGCCTGGTAGTTTTCCCAGTAACTGAAGAGCTGCTGGATGACTCGGGAGCCCACTCCTCGCTCGGCATGACCCCGGGAGAACTGAGGGTGTAGGTCCGCACAGAATCCTTCACACAAATGCTCCCAGCAGCACTATCATCATAGCCCCAAAGTGGGAACAACCCAAATGCCCATCACGTGGGGAGTGGTAAACAAGATGTGGTCTACGCATATGGGGATAGAACAGTATTCAGCCGTAGAAGGGAATGGAGCACTGGCGCCCTGCGATGGGATGTCTTGAATACACGACGCAGAGTGAAAGGGGACGGGAAGTACATGCCAACAAGGTCGTTAAGAGGCGGTGTGACCTAGACGCCATTCCGTCCCTTGACTGAGGCCCAGGAAGACGAAAGAATTGGAAAATACTTCCTAAACCAACTCAGCGGTGGGATCAGAATGTTCCCACTGCTGGCGCCTGGGACAGAGCTTGGGAGGTGCGTCCCTGAAAGCCCCAGCTTAGTTACCAAACCCATCGAGTTCTGGGGTCCTTTCCACCATCACCTGCCACATGTCCCCCTTCCCCAAAGCAGAACAAACTCGAGACAAAGAAAGCAGGCTGTGATGGAGAGAGAGTCCTCGCTCTTCTAGCCCACAGGAAGGTGCGCGCTGTTGCACTGACCCTTGGAAGTCACCAGGGCTGTCCGGCCCCACGCCCTGCGGTCAGCGGTGGGGCTGCAAGCCTGGCTGCGGCTCCACTTCCCCACATCGTTGCCAAGCCAGCGTGCACACAGATATTGATGTTGGCTTTCTGTGTGCACGGTGGACTGCATAACTGTTTGAGAGTGAGGACTTTTGAGACAGGCATGGTCCGTCCCTGGAGCTTTAAAGGTCAGCTGCCACAGTCTTATCGATAACATCCTGTTGCTTTGTCCACATGCCTCCTTCCTTGTAGGGAGATCAGCAGGGAGGGTGGCCCCATCTCACCAGAGCTGACCTCTCACTGCCCAGCACCTGCCGGTCCTTCATGCAGGCACCCATCTTAGCCCACACGTCCCCCCCACCACACCACCCTCACCATCCGCTGTCCACGGCTGGATCAACCCGGCCGTGCACCGGCTCACGTGGCTGGAGTCTAAGCTTCCATGAGGCCATTGACGGTCCTTGTCTCTACCCAAGAGTCCACAGGGTTGGCTCATCCTGAGGGGGTTCCTTCCTACTGTGGTTCTCAGGCATCCTCCTCCTATCTCTCCCCATGTCTCCCCAGCGGGTTCCAGAGGGTGGGGTCACTGTGAGATCAGCCAGACTCACGGTGGGGCTGGGAGGACGGTCAGTGCCTGTGGGAACAATTGCTGAGCGAGCCACCAAAGTGCCCCCAAGGGCTTCATGGAGCCCCCAGCTTCCTGCACACACATCACTCCTGTGTGCTCAACAGTCCGAGGACACCATCAGCGCTTTTCACCTTGGAAAACCGGAAAAGACATGTTTGACATCCTCAAGGAAATGCCCAACTGCCCCCCAGGGACACAGGGGGTGCAGATCAGATGCAGAGAGAGATAAGGGAGAAATGAGGCAACAATCTGATTATCCTCAAATTCATGTTGTACCTAATGGCAACCATGTTAAAAGCCCGGGGGAATTTTCTGGGTGGGGGGGGCATGAGTTATAGGCAATTTACGTTTTCTTAACAGTATAAAATCACAATACAAATATATTGCCTTCTATTTAGTGCAAATAACCTTTTTTAAATTCCGATTATACAGTTGGCCCGTGAACAATGCTGATTTGAAGTGCGTGGGTCCTCTTACACCCAGATTCTTTTCAGTAAATGCAGTCTGGTGCTGTAAATGCATTGTCTCTTCCTTATGATTTTTCCTGCTGACGTTTTCTTTTTCTTTTTCTTTTTTTTTTTAAGATTTTTTATTTATTTGAGAGATAGCCAGCGAGAGAGGGAACACAAGCGGGGCGGGGGGGAGAGGAAGAAGCAGGCTCCCAGTGGAGGAGCCTGACGTGGGGCTCGATCCCAGAACGCCGGGATCACGCCCTGAGCCGAAGGCAGACGCTTAACGACTGCGCCACCCAGGCGCCCCGCTGCTGATGTTTTCTTTCCTGCAGCTCCCCGTATGGTAAGAACACAGTATGTTGTGCACAGAACACACCACCTGTGAGTCAATCGACGGTTTGATCAGTGCACCTTCCGGTCAACAGCGCACCATTAGTAGTTCAGTTCGGCGGGGGGGCTCCAAAGGTATACGTGGATTTTTGACTGTGTGGGGGGTGGGGGTCAGCGCCCCTAATCCCTGTGTTGTTCGAGAGTCAACTGCACAAAAATCAGACAGTGCTGAAAATTCAAAAGTAGGAGTTAAAATCTCTCTTGTTCAGCCCCCCACCCCGAGGGCAGTCTTTCTAGTACCGCTTTACGGTGAGGCCACCCCGTGCGCGGTTACAACCAAGGGCTCAGAAAAAGGGAGAAAGGAGAGAGAGTCTCAGAGGGGGCGGAGATTCAGTGCCCCCATCCCTGGAGTGGCCCCACGTGAGCCCCGGTCTGCACAAGCCTCTGAAGCGCTGGCCCCCCACCCCCACTCCGGCCCCACCGCCTCTTCTGTGAAAGGGGACAAGAGTCACGGCTCCTTCAAGGTCAAGGCCATCGGCCCCTGGGAGCCTGCCCCAAAGCTGGCTGGTCCTGTTGGCCTGGGGGCAGAACCTGAGTGTTTGCGGTAAGGGAGGGCATGTTTTTCCTGTGGGATACATTGAAGTCATGTCAGTGATGAGACGGCGGGATGCTCTGAGAACGTCGCACACGTGGACGGTAGGAATTCTGGAAGGTCTTGGCCACCGTGAGCTCTGGGGAAGGGGTGCTGGCTGCATTGGTGGCAGGTGACATGGCGGGGCCATCACCACCTCGTCTGTGGGCACAGGTGGCGTGACCGCAGGTCCCTGCACTATTAACGTGGGAACTCTGACTCCGCCTGGGTCTTTGGTAAACTACAATCTCCAAAGAACATCGCGAAGCCCTGTGTGTGGCTTCAGGCCCTGTGGCCGTGTCGCGATTTCTTTATTGCGCCCACACCGCCTAGGAGACTCGCAGAAACGGCTTATTCCATAAGAGTATGTAGCTGCCTCTCTGAGTCTTTCACCAAAACGGACTTTCCCAAACCCAGCGTTGGTGTCAAGCCTGGCCCCAGAGAGGAGGCTCCCGGCACTCCCCTGGGGTGTGGGGAGAAGAGCAGGTGTCCGGCCAGAGGCCAGAGAACAGGGCCTCCCCCGCTCAGCCCCTGGTCTCAGGGCCCCACCTGGGACACCTTCGGCTCCCGCAGCAGCTGGGGTGCGGTGGGGGTTGCTCGGGAGGCCTTCGGGCTGGAGGCCGGGGGGCCTGGTTCTGCCTGGCTGGGCCGGCGACTCCCGGAGGCAAACGGGCGGTTTCCCTTTGCTTCCTTCTCCGTGGCTCCAGCTTGTCACACCTCCCTCCCTGCTGCTCCCCTGTCCTCGCTCCGGGTCATTAGGGGAAGTGCCCAGGTTGCTGTCCTGTAGTCCAGGGGCTGTTTGGGCCAGTTACTGGGCTGGCCTTCAAGCCCCCTGCTCAGACCCCTCCCCAGCTGCAGAGTGAGGGGTCCAGTCCCGGGGAGAAGCCTGGCGAAGAGACTAGCGTGTTCACCGTGAGCCCCTGCACCCGCTGCTGACAAGCCCGTGCTGGCCAAGGCCCATCTGGCAGGACCCAAGCGCTGACCTCCTCGGGGAGCCCGACGTGGCTCCCAGACGCCATTCCCCGGAATCTGCCTTCTCGGATGAGGGTGGGAGGAGCCGCTGAGGAGCTCCTTGTGCTGGGCGGAGGGGAGAGAAAGTTTGGCAAAGCCTCGCCTGGAGGCCTCTGCACTGGCATCGGCCTCGCCGCCAGGACAGGAGGACACGGATCTCAGGCCTCCAGGCGCACTGCTGTTTGTGTGACTTTCACCGTGACGAATAGCAGACCTGTGGTACAAAGGGGTCCTGTGTTCAGAAAAGCCAGGCGCCCAGCAGGAGCTCAAGGCAAAGAAAGAGCTGGAACACAAACACAGAGCGACCTTTCCTGGAAGCAGCCCCTTGGCAGACACAGGGCCCTCGGCTGCCCTGCCACTTCCGGGGCTCCGAGGTCAAGTGCAGCTTGGCTCCTGCCAACCGGCTGCCACCAGGTCATCGGGGCTGAGCTCAAGGCCCCTTCGGAGCCCGGTCCTGAAGGAGCGCGTGAGCCAGGGAAGGGAGGAGGTGGGAGCTGGGCCGACCCGGTGACCAGGCTCCGTCGGGGCGCCACCGCCAACCGTGACACACAGCCCCGCATGGACACTGCAGCTGGCCCCTTCTTCCCCAGGAGAGGGTGGCCGTCGTGGGCTTTGAAGGATGGCAGAGACCAGAGGGACACAGGGAGGAAGATGGACAGCTCAGACAGGCGGGGCTTGCAGGGTCGACTCACGGGGCCTCTGGGGGCCTGTCGTGCGACAAGGAGACTCCGTGGGGACAAACCCACCCAGACTGGACGGAGAGCAGAAAAAATGCGAAGTCTGAATCTCAATCAGATAATGAAAGTAGGTATTTGTGCAGAGCCAGGAAAACCCCACAGAACAGCACATTAAAAACGCTAAGTAAAAAAAAACCATAAAACTGGATGAATTCCTACCTGCACGTCTCCATAAAACGTCACCATCCTGTGTCTGACCGCTGCTGCCGCTGTGGCCCCTTCCTCGGGTGCTGACCTCGTCCTGTCTCCTGTAAGAGAAGGAGAAGTCGGCCCTCGCCCTGCTGTGGGCACCGGTGCCCACTTCCCGTGATCGGTGGTCGGGGTGCGCGGCAACATGCATCGACCACCACGACGTGCTCCTTGCGCACCGTGGGCCGTCGTGGCGGGTACCGAGAGCGCTGGCAGGTCCTACTTGCTGTGATCACTGTCAAACCCCGTCTGCCGCAGGGCGTCCAAGAACCACCCCACGCTCGGCCCGGCCACGCGCACAGCCCAGCTTGCCCCTCACCCGCGACCCACCCGCTTACCTTAGCAGGCTGTGACCCACAGCAGACATTCCCAGGGGGACACTAGGGCCATCAGCGCAGGGGCAGTAGGAAGACCACACTGGGAAGCCGGCCATGGCTCTACGCGGAAGTGACCGTCGCACCGTCCCGCTGAGCCCCAAATAGCCTGAGGCCCGTCCATCGCCCTGGAGAGGCTCCAGCAAGCTTACAGGGCCTTCTGACTGGGGAGCAGTGCACCTGGGCATGGGAGGGGCCCAGGCAGGAACGTTCCAGGGTCTGTCCAGGGCGCAGAACTGCGGGTCCGGGCATGCGCCCCGCAGCCACACGCTAGCGACGCCAACCCTGGCAGGGGGGCGGGGGGGACTCGGTGGTCAGATTTCCTCTGCGTCCCACCCTGCGTCTCACGCGGAGCGCCCCTCACGCCCTCCCTGCCCCCCGGGCGCCTCTCATGCCCAGTGCCCCTCATGCCCTTAGCGCACTTGCTCTCCAGCTGCTGGTCGTTTCCTAATTCCTTCGGAGTTCTCCAAGGACCTTGCACACAGAACTTCACGTTTGCACTCATTGCAAACATCTCCCTCCGCTCTGGTTTGCCTTTTACCCCCATTTGTATTTTTATGGCGTGTTTCGCGACCACGGGGTCCACCTCTAGGTCACAACGGTACTAGCTCCACTTTTCTTTTCGGATTTCCAGAGCTTTGCTTTCCATAGTTGGGTCCCGCAATCTGCCTGGAACCGCCCATGCGTGTGCGTGCATGCATGTGTGTGCCTGTGTGTGTGTGTGTGTGAGAGAGAGAGAGGCAGGGACATCGGCTTCCGAACCTCGTCCATGTGAGTGCGGTCCATCTGCCCCCATCCCCTGCACAGACGTTCTTGCCGGACATCTGCATTTCCGACCCTGCGCAGGTCTGTCCCCCGGCGGTCTCCTCTATTTCCCCGTCCGCTGGTTGCAGCCCTGCGACCACGGTCCGCTCTCCTCGCTGCCGGCTCCTCAGAGGGCGCTAAGACCCGCCAGGGCCCGCCAACAGCTGCTCACGGCTCGAGCTTCTCCTTAGCCCGTGGTCCCTATCACCTCCTCATCCTAATACTGTTTAATTGCTTTTCTAATTTTTTTCATCAGTCTTTCTTTTTTTTTTTTTTAAAGATTTTATTTATTTATTCGACAGAGATAGAGACAGCCAGCGAGAGAGGGAACACAAGCAGGGGGAGTGGGAGAGGAAGAAGCAGGCTCATAGCGGAGGAGCCTGACGTGGGGCTCGATCCCACAACGCCGGGATCACGCCCTGAGCTGGAGGCAGACGTTTAACCGCTGTGCCACCCAGGCGCCCCTTCATCAGTCTTTCTAAAAGTTTGTTTTCATGCATTTTTCCCAAACAGCCATCTTTACCACTGTTGGTTCCCCCCAATTTAAAAAATATTCTAGCTCCATTCTTTATAATTTTTTAGGTTTTAATTTCTTTAGGCTACTTTTATTTCTTGATTTAAATACTTAACTCACGCGTTTCCATTGTTCTGTGGTGGTGTAATGAATGCAGCCAACGCCCTGGGTGTTTCTCTGTCAGGATTTCTGTAGCTGCATTGTCCTTGTCCGCTCAGGCTTCTCTAATCAAAGCACCGCAGGCCGGGCTTTAACCAACAGACATTTCTTTCTCAGAGTCCTGAGTTTTGCGGCTGGAAGCCCGCGATCCTGGCACCCGCGGATTCCGTGTCTCCTTGGCGGCGGTCTCCTCGCTGTGTCCTCACCCGATGGGAAGGGTGAGGCCGCGTGCCGGGGGCTCTTGGCAAGGGCACTAATCCTCTCGGTGGGGACCCCGCCCTCAGGACCTACTCCCCCACCGCAAAGGCCCACCGCCTCGGCCCGTCACAGTGGGGCTGGGAATTCGGTATAGGAATTGGGGGGACGACCCAGACGTTCAGATCCCAGCGTGCACCATCACTCTTGACCCCCGACCGGTTTATGGTTCTTCTAAGTAGTCTCTTTCACGGGATTTCCCCTCCAAACCGCGAGCCCTTCAGGAAGATTGTGACGTGTGGGTGTGTCTTCAGGTACCCCCCGTTCGCTGTGGGCTCCGTTTTCATGGCCTTGTAGCCCGAAAGGGTAAACTCTTTGTATTGTTTCCTGAAATTTCCCACGTTACCTGGATGTGGGCAATCTTTATAACTATTCTGTGTGTATTTTAAAGGAATGTAAGTCTTGGGTGGTTGGGCGACATCTTCCTATGAACACATTTTATCATTTTGGTCTGGAATCTTCTGTGTTGGTATGAACTTTCAAGCCTGGGGGACTCCGCTCCTAATAGAGAACGGTTAGCATCTCCCATCGTGACTGCAGGCTCGTCAAGAGCCCCGGCTTCTTCCAGCTGTTTTGGCCTTTTGCATTTTGATGCAGCTTTGCCTTCAAATTCATGACTATTGTATCTTCTTGGTAGATCTCTCCTTACACTGTTTTTATATTGGTTCCCTTTTCATTCCTATGTAATGCTTTTTACCTTAAATTGTGTTTAGTCTGGGCACCCTGGTGGCTCAGTCCGTGAAGCGTCTGTCTTCGGCTCGGGTCATGATCCCAGGGTCCTGGGATCGAGCCCCGCATCGGGTTCCCTGCTCAGGGGGGAGCCTGCTTCTCCCTCTCCCCCGCCCCTCTCCCCTGCTCATGCGCTCACACACTCTCTTTCTCTCTCTCTCTCTTGCTCTCGCTCAAATACATAAATAAAATCTCTAAAAAGTTGTGTTTGGTCTGCCCTGTTCCAGCGTGATGTGCAGGGAATCGAGATGACGTCGTCAGATCGGAGGCAGCTGGTCTCCCTCAGCTCGGTAGGTGGCCTCTGCTCTCTCCCATGTCCCTCGACCCCAGGCCCCGGCGTGTGCTTCTCTCCCATCCTGATGTCATGTGTGCACATGCACACTGTGATGTCATGTGTGTGTGTGTATGATGTCATGTATGTGTGTGATGTCAGGTGTGCGCCTGTGCACGCATGTGTGCCTTACATACATTCCCGTGTCCACCTGCCTGTCATGGTTTCCCTTCTACTGATCTATCTCTGCTTTGTACACACAGCAGAGACGGTACGTCGAAGTCCCCACTTACACGTCTCGGCAGGAGTGTAGACAAGCCCTTTAAATACACACATGGTCGTGTTCACACAGTAGGTCCCTCTTTCTAGATGCTGAATTCGAGGTTAGGTAGCCTGCTCCCTGGTCCAATCTGCATCCTCTCTCTGGCAGCCAGCACGCCTGCCCAGCCGATGGGGATGAAGGGGGTGCCCATGGCACTTTGTGGGCCCCCTCGGTGGCACCCCCACAGAACACCTGCACCCCCGCACTCAGACTCTCTTCCCTCCCAGATGATATCTGCAGCTCTGCTCCCCTGGCCAGTGGCCCTTCTCTGATGATCCGTGGTGCTTAACAAGAGTTGTTCGGTCCGACAATGATGACATTTTATCCGCTCCACTGCAGTATTGGCCACAGTTTATGGCCGGGAAGGGAGTGGTCAATTGTCTGTGCCAAGTCTGCTGGGGGCCCTGGGCCGAGGGGTATAAAGGGTGGCTGCGTGAAGGGCCAGCACAGCCTCCCCGAGCCCCAGCGAGCGACCTGCTGGCAGCCGTGAACACCCTAGAGATGAAGACCGTGCTCCTGACCATTGGCCTCAGCCTCGTTGCTGTCCTGCAGGCCCAGGACCCCCCAGCCTCAGAGAAGGACACCCCGGATGTGAGGCTCGGGGGCAGGGTGGGCTGGAGGGGGCTCGGGGAGGGGCGAGACGTTTTAGGATCAGGCAGTAACCCCTGTCCCTGAGGGAATGGTCAGAGCCAAAAGGGTCTGAGCCGGACGGGTCCCAGAGGACAGAGGGCCCTGGGCACAAGGGACCTGCAGGGCTGGTGGCCGGCACCTGGGTGGGTCTGGCCAGGGCGCTGGGCATTTGCTGCGGGGGGGGGGCAATGCTCTGTACCTCCAGCCCTGGGGGTGGCCGAGAGCTTGGGCTACAGAGCAGGAGGGGGACCCCAGAGGGGGTCGGCCAGAGCCCTGACACAAGGGAACCTTCTCCAGGTGTCAGGGAAATGGTACCTGAAGGCCATGACCGCAGACCAGGAGGTGCCCGAGAATAAGCCTGAGTCAGTGACTCCCATGACCCTCACAGCCCTGGAGGGGGGCAACCTGGAAGCCAAGATCACCATGCTGTGAGTGTCAGGGGCCAGGTGGCCTGTGACTGCCCCCAGCAGCCCCCCACACACACACCGGAGAGCCAGCATCTGGGTGGCACAAGCAGACCATGCTGGTGTCCTGGCAGCCCCTCCCCAGCACTGGGTAGCTTTGGAGGAGGCTGCCATGGAGGGTGCCTCACTGGCAGGGGCTCGGAGGAGGGGAGAGGCCCCAGAGGGGCAGTGCTGGCTGATCGGGGGTAAGACAGCCCCATGTCCTCCCTTTGGGGAGCCCCAGGGAGCTGCTCCATGTGGCATCAAGGGTCCAGCTGGGACATGGGGTGGGAGATGCCAGCAGCTCGGTCGGCCCGTCTCAGACCCAGGGCATCACGGGGCATTGCCCTGAGGCTGCTCGAGGCGGGAGGGGTGGCATCACCACATGGCTTCTGTGTTCCAGGTTAAACGGTCAGTGCCAGGACATGAAAGTAGTCCTGCAGAAAACCTCCGAGCCCGGCAAATACAAGGCCTGTGAGTCCTGGAGCCCGAGCCAGGCAGCGCCCCATACACACTGGGAGAGGGGAGCCCCTGGCACAATGCCAGGGCGGGCTTCCAGCCTGAAAAGTCCGCTCCTATCTGACCCCCTAATCCTACTGTCTCCTCTCACGAGCCAAATTGCCCTACAGATACGAACACGGGCCCCCAAGCTCTAGGTGGGACACATTTGCCCCCAGGAGGGACTGGCCTGTCCGGGGGTTCCGGTGATGGCTGTGCCCATGTCAGGAGCAAAGAGCACAGTCATATTTGGTGGTCGGGGGCTGAGCTCTTCAAACCCTACAGCCTGAAACCCATCTGTGACCCAGCGTACGGGGTGCGGGGGCTCAGGGAGCGTGCGGAGGCTGGCGGTCTGCCAAGCTGGACTTGGGTGAGCGCGGGCTCTTTCTGGAGTATCTCGTGGCTCTTCCAGGACGTGTGCTGTCCTCCCACAGACAACGGCCAGCGGCTGGTGCACATAGAGCCGTCGCGGGTGAAGGACCACTATATTCTGTACTGCGAAGGCGAGCTCCACGGGAAGCAGATCCGCATGGCGAAGCTCGTGGGTGAGGGTCACACATCCCAGCGCCAGAGCCCCCCCGAGGGACAAGCCCTGCCCGGGAAGGGAATGCCTCTGTGGTGGGGCAGAGGTCCTGCAGCTGCTCCCCCTCCCGGGAGATGCCCAGGCGTGTTCCTCCCAGGTCTGCCGCACGGGCTCCCACTGGATGTCCCCGGCTGCCTGGCTCTGCCTTCCCACCGGCTCTCCTCTCAGCCCAGGGACCTCCAGTCCAGCCCCCACGCTGGACCCAGGCTGGGGTGGAGACACCCCCCGGTTCTGCCCCTCATCCTCGCGTCTCCTGGTTTCCCCGACAGGAAGGGACCCAGAGAACAACCAGGAGGCCCTGGAGAATTTTCAGGAGTTCGCAAGAGCCAAGAGACTCAAGCTGGAGATCTTGGAACTCGCACAGAGCGGTAGGAAGGGTGCCTTCGCCCGGTCCTGCCCGGTCGCCCCCTCAGTAGCACTGCCAGAGAGTGACATTCTAGGAGAACACAGCACATCTGATCCTGGCTTTGCTCTTCCCGGGGCTATCTGAAACACTGGCCGGGGAGGGCGCTGAGATTCCCGGGGATCTCCTGAGTCATGTGTGTTTCCTTTTCCTATAGAAACCTGCTCTCCAAGAGGAGATTAGGGTAAGTGGACAGTTGCAGAGGACACGTGTGAAAGTCTCCATGGAGTTAGTGGGATTTCAAGAGGCCACGTGGTCTCCCCCCAGCCGGGTCCCACCTGGGCCAGGCAGGTGCAGCTATCCCAGCCCTGGCGCACCACCTGCCGACTGGGTCTCCTAGACCAGCCCCTGGGCAGCTAGAAAACCCTTTCTGAGTGAGCACACCATGGGCCGGTGTGCAGATGGGTGACAGACCTCCCAATATGTCCCAGTGTGTGAAACCGCTCCTGGTCCCAAAACAGTCATTGTGACTCTGTTTACCCAATGAGTTGCTTAAAAGATTCAGAAACATAGCGACCATGCGCAGGATGCTTCACATCTCCTGGGTCCCTCACTAGCTGTGTGTCCTTTTGGAAACTGGAGTTTCAGGGACGCTGCCCAGGTGCTGACAGAGCCAGGATCGGGAACTGCATCCCTGTGCCTTCCCCCCACCCCTTTGGATGCAGGTCACCTCATCGCACACTCACACGCCGGCTGGGAGCCTTGGGGGAAGCCCATGGGAAGCTTCCCCTTTTGTTGCTCAGGTCCAACGGCTGGAGCCCCCCCAGAGCCCGCACCAGCATCCCATGCGGCAGCCCCCCGGCCCCCCACCCTGGCCTCACTGACACCCCTCCTTTCCAGGGCAGGAGGCACAACCGACAGCACAACCGATGGCTCCACGGCAGCCCCGGGGCAGCAGCCCCAGGACCTCTGTCCTGCAGGACGTGGAAGGAACTCCCGCCCCGGGGGCCCGGGCCCACTCCACCCTTCCTGCCGCCCCCACTAGCCCTCCACCCCCTCCTGTCTCCACATAAAGGGTTTCTGCAATCCCTGGTGACTCTGCCTGTCCGTGGGGTCCCTCGGCTGGGCTGGGAGCAGGGAGAGGTGGGCAAGCCAGGGCAGGAAGGATGCGAGGACCCACTGATATCCTGGTTCTCGGTGGCGGTGCCGTGGTCCAGTGGGCATGAGGGTGCGGATGGGGGGGGGCTGCAGCTCTGCCTGGGGGTCCTGGGGGGGATTTCTGTGGGTCTGAGCCCACGAAGCTCAGGTTCTGAGTGGGCTTGTGGATGGAGGGGAGAGACCTGATCCACGGAGCTACCCAAGTAAGACTTGTCAGGCTTGGAACAAAGGGGAGCGTCAGGTGGGGGCTGGCAGAGTCCCTGGACCCTCGGCATTGGTCCTATATCTGAACAGCCTGCACAGGGCAGCGGAGGGGGGCAGCGGCTCAGATCGGGGTTGTGGCTCGGGCTTGAGTTGTGTCAAGACCAAGGAGGCCAGCCCTGCTTCCTAGACAGCCACATCTGAACTCCCACCCCCATCTGGGTCTGGCTCCAAGCTTGCCAGGTCGGAGTCCGGCAGGTTTGGGCAGGTGACTTCCATCCCCGGAGCAGAAGGACCACAGGTATCGATCTGTTCGGATACCTCTGGAGGTTCCTGGTGTTTCGTAAGATTCAAAGATTCTCTGGTGGCACGACGTGACACAGTGAGACACGGTGACACTTGGAGATGAGAGGGAGAGCTCCTGGCTACTAGGCTGTGAAGACAGAGGGCTGCTAGGCCAGGACCAGGCAGGGGCCACACCTGGAACAGAGTCCCAGGTGCTGGAACTGTCAGGGCAGCGCTCATAATGCACATGGGGTGGGGGAGCTGGCTTTCCTGGGCTCCCTGTGTGGACTGGCTGCTGACATAACCCGGGGGCCCTGGGGTGTA
Source organism: Ailuropoda melanoleuca (assembly GCF_002007445.2). NCBI lineage: Eukaryota > Metazoa > Chordata > Mammalia > Carnivora > Ursidae > Ailuropoda > Ailuropoda melanoleuca. The sequence goes on along the minus strand of NC_048220.1, from coordinate 76,973,839 downwards.
GAGGCTGGACGGCACCCCAGGGCCTCCTTGGAGCGGCTGCTCTTGACATCCAGGTCCAGGTCCAGCAGCTCAGCTCCAAGGTCACCTGGGACAGGTGCGCAGGGGTCTCAGGACAATGTCTCCACTTCACTACACCACGGGGCCACGGGAGCCAGTCAGAGCCTGGAGGGCAGTCTTAGGGTATGGGGTATCCTGCCTGTCCATCAGTGAGGGCACTGAGTAGACACAAATGCAGTCCTTTGTCCCTCCAGGCAAGCCTCACTGCACTTCCATGGCTCCTCGCACAGCCGCTCTGGACCCAGCCTGTGGGCTCGGCTGCGTCTGGAAAGCACTTTGTCAGCTTTCCTCTCCCCCACCCCCGACTCAGTCTCTCCACTTCCTCCTGCTTCCGGGGCAACACCAGATAGACTACTGGGACCCAGACCCTTGTCCCAGGGTGTCTGGGGAGAGCATAAATTTAGATGTCCCCCGTAGGATGCCATGTGCCCCTGGGAACCCACCTGCGGGAATGATAGTCCCAGGGGGGCTCTGTGAGCACAGAAGACGCGATGCTGAATGCAGTTCCTCGCCAAGGCTCGGGCTTGGAGGGACGTACAGTCATGGAGAGAGTAACAGGTGCACCAGGATCCTGCAGGTGGCCCCAAGCCTCGTCCTCAGACTTGCCAGGCCGACGGGGAGGGCCAGGGCTTCTGCCCAGGCTCAGCCCTGCACATGGTGTCGCCTCCACAGGACCTTCCTCTGCCTGGGATCAGACCAGAGCCTCCCTCAGCATGACCAGAGCCTCACCAAACCCCCAAGCTTTGTCCCGGGAACAGAGGGGCTGGGACTGCTTTCTGGGGGCGAGGGGCATTTTGGAAGAGGGGGTGTCCTTCAGGCTGGTGGTAAAGAAAGAAGAAAACATGTGGCCAGGTCCTAGGGATTCCGAGAGACCAGGGCATCCATGTGGGTCCCCAGTGCTGCCACCCATTCTGATTGCCCTTCCATCCGTCCCGGGCCACGCAGCGTCTCAGCGGGCGGCCCGGGGTCGCAGCACGCAGGCGTTACTGAAATGCAGAAAGCTTGCAGCCACGCAGGCCCCTTCTCCCGGACTCCCCGTGGGTGCCCGCGGGCCTGCAGTTTCCATCCAAACAGATGCGCCACAGAGGGGCCGAGAGGGGAAGTCAGAGCTTCCCAATCACCCGTTACCCTCTGCTCCTGGGCTGACTCCCACCCGTGCGCGGCCCTGCCCGGGGCCCCCAACCTGCCGCTGGCTTCCATCCGAGTGTTTTCACTGTTGCTGTTACTCGGGAAGGGTATTTCCAGCCGCCGCGTGATTCCGTGTGCGCTTTTTCTTCTTTCAAGCCTTTACTGACGTCTGCCCACCGCCGTGCAGCCCCGCCGTCCCTGACGGGGGCCGATGCCTACCTGATGTCCGTCCCCTGTGCACCGCGTGTCTCGTCTCTCCGGTTGTCTCCAGTTTCTCTGCACGTTTGCTCTCTCTCTCTAAAATAAACAAATAAATAAAGTCTTCAAAAAAAAGGAGAGTATGGACTCTACCCTTTTAAACAGGCATTTATCTTGTCTGAGGCCTCACCGCACCGTCTGCTTCCCCGCACAGGTGGGTCGGCCGGTCATCCCCGCGGGGCTGCTAGCAGTCTGCCCTGCGGGTTCGTATGTCAAGGTGAGCCCGAGATCCGGTCAGTGTACGTGCAGAACTTGGGGCTCGGGCTCCCTGGCTCCTTTCTTTCCAGGACGTCTACCTTCCCTTTCCAGCCACCATGGTTGCCCGGGGCCCTGTCTCCTGTCCGCTGGTTCTCAGGCCGGGAGGATGGCGGGGTTTCCATGGGAGACCAGGCCTGCCTTCAAGACGGCAGCAGGGAGCACGGGGGAGTGCGCCCAGTGCCATGACCTTCCTCCCAGCGCTGACCTTGGATGGCTCACTGCTCCCGGGCAGGGGGGCCATCGCCAGGGCTTGGTAAAGGAACTGCACTTGACAATCCGCACAGAAGAGGGCGCACACGAGCTGAGAAAGGCCATAGTCCCCGAATCCTTGCTCCGCCCTCCGAGGGGACATTACTATCAGCTGGGAAATTTGAGCCAGCTTCCTACACAAGTCGCTAGGAGAAAACAGAATGCGGGTGTCCCAGGTGGGGTGCCCCAGGTGTCAGACCCGCACACAGCGTGCTCGGCGTGTTCTCCACACCAGTCTGGTCGGGGGTCGGTGGAGGGCTAGCCCAGGGCACAAGCGGGCTGCAGTCCAGCTGTGCCCCAGCTGTTTGGGGCGTGCTCCCGCCCCCAGGAGGGCCCAGCGGGGACTCACAGGGGCTCGTGGTCTGGGGCAAGATGCGTGGGGCCCCGAGTCACTGGCTCTCCCCTGCGCCTCACGCACACAGTTACCTCAGCCCCAGGTCACTGTGCGGACGCCTCAGTGCCGGCTGTTACAGCCCCCCTTCTCCGGGCTGACCCTGCTCACGGAGCTGGGGGAGTTGCTGCCACTGGGTAGAGCAGAAAAGAGCACATGAGGACCTGGGGGCTCTAGGGGGGGTCACCTGCTGGTGCCTCCCTGCCCAGGGACAGTCATGATGAAGGGCTCAGACCCAGGGGCTTAGGACCCTCAGAGACCAGAGTAAGGATGACCCCTCTGGGCAAACGGCCTAGAGAATGAAAGGAAGCCAGAACCAAGATGATACCAGGGAAGCCATTGCCACCACGAGGCCCGACGCTTGACCCACTCCCCACCCACGTGGGATCCAAGTGCCGGGCCTATGAGCAGAGGGGGGGAGGGAGGGTGCCCAGCCTGGGGGTCTGCCTCTTCCCCCGCTCCTCTTCTCCTTTCTCCTGAGATGCCTGGCAGCAAGCAGGACACCCAGCGGCCTTCACCCACTGCCGGCCTTCCAGAGAGTTCCACGGGTACCCTAGCCCACCAGCCCCAAGCCCCATGAATGTCTCTCCCCTCCAGCGGAGTCGGACTCCCACCGTGTCGGCCCCTGGCTGGGGTCCTGGGCCTCAGCCCAGGGTGGACTGTTGCTCCCCTCTGATGTCTGTCCTTCAGCCGTCCCCTGCCCTTAGTCCCCATTCCTCGGACCAGTTACTGATTGAGTTTTGTTCAAGGGCCCTGTGGGCTCTCTCTTCTGAACCCCGACCGACCGACTGACCAGCCCACACGGGACCCTTCCTCTCTTTCATGCTAAAAGCAGTTCTGGGAGGGGTGCCTGGGCGGGGCAGTCGGCGAAGCGTCTGCCTTTGGCTCGGGTTGTGACCCCCGGGGTCCTGGGATCGAGTCCTGCTTGGGCTCCCTGCTCAGCGGAGAGCCCCTCTGCCCCTCCCCCTGCTGGTACGTGCTCTCTCTCTAATAAATAAATAAAATCTTTTAAACAGAAATAAATAAATAAATAAGAGCAGCTCTGGCGTCTCAGCCTCTCCGAATGGCCCACAGGGCGTCCTCAGCCGCTGTTTGAAGACGCCCCCCGGCTGCCCGTGCTGACTCGGACACCCTGACTGTCCGGCATGCACACACACACGCACACGATTAACCCACACGAGTCAGCGTGAAGGCCAGCTCTCCGGCACCTTCTGAGTCCATTCCACACAACGCCTCCGCCCAGGGTTTCCAAGAGTGGGAAGCCCGGTACCCCAGCAGGGGAAGAGGGGCTGGGTCTGCTCGGGGGGAAGGCCACAGTCCTCGCGTGCACCGGGGCTCCCATCAACGCCCCAATCCTGGGTGTCGAGGTCCCGTTCCGTCGTCATCTCCCTGACTTTCACAGGACAGACTTGGCAAGGTTGAGTTCAGCTCCCGGGCACTCCCGCGGCCCACACCATCGCGCTGGGGTAGTCCCCTACCCCGGGGCTACTCGAGTCAACGGTGACACCAGGGCCCTGAGAGAAGTTCTCTACTGCCTGGAGCTCCGAGTTTCCACGGCTCCTTTCGGAAAGCTGCCATCAGCAGGTCAGCAGTCCCACGTTCATAGTCAAGGGCAGCAGCCCTCTGGGTTCCCAAAACCTCTCTTCCAGCGGTGCCATGTCCCCGCTGTCCCCTCGAGCCCCACGCCACCCGTGCCCTGTCTTCCACCGACAAGACGGCCCTGCCTGCATTCTGGGCAAACACAAGCACAGAGGCAGAATCTCCGGGAAAACCGCCTCCGGAGGTCTCACATCCCGAGGGGCTGGAGGAAGAACACCTCGGAATGCTGGGCCTCTGGCATTGGCGGAGAGCAGTGAGGGAGCACGTGCCCCGGCCGGGCTGGGGGCTGGGGGGCTGGGGGCTGGGGGGTGGTCGTTCTCCAGCTCGACCGGTAGCATTTCTACGTACAGTTCAGGGAACGTTCGCTCGCGTAGATGGGCGTAGCCCCCAGCACATTCGGGACGTAGAGCCGTTCCATGCCCCAGAACTGCCCACAGAGCCTCCCCCTGCCGCCTCCCCCACCCCTGCAACCACGCATCTCTCCTCCACACCAGTGACGTCGCCATGTCCAGAACGTCACATACACGGAATCACATAGCGTGGCATCCCACGAGACCGGCGGCCCCCACCCCGCTCACGTCCTTGTGACACACCGAGCTGTCGGCTTGGGCCCCACCTCACTTGGTTCACTGTCGTTCCATCACGTGGATGGACCGTGGTTTGTGCGACCTGCTCAAGGGCAAGGCACACGGGGCACATCGGCACTTCGCAATTACGACTGCGGCCGCCATACACGTCTGCAGACACGCAATCCCATGTGTTCATTTCTTTTCCCTACAAACCTGGGAAAGATCGCCCCGCTGTGAGGGAAGTGTGTATCCGGAGTCCTAAGAAATTGCCAAGCGGTTCCCCAGGGCGGGTGTGGGCGAGGGTCCCGCCCGGTGCCGTGTGCTCCAGTGGGTGTCAAGTGCTGTCTCCTGGACGGTGTGGCCGTCACCTCTTCACAGCCAGCGACACAGCGCCCCAGCGCCCACGGCCCTTTGCCACCTGCATGCTCTCCTTGGGGAAATGTCTGTTCAAGAGTATTTACTGGGCTGTTTGCTTCTTCACTGTGGAGGTTTGAGGCTGTTTCAATGCGTTCTTTTTGAGATTAAGAAATTTACTAATACGTCTCCCATGTAGCTTATTTTTTTAAAAATTCTTTTAACAAAAGACTTGGCAGAGCAGAGGTTTTGAATTGTGGGGACATCCGGTTCAGCAATTTGTCCTTGTGAATGAACACTTCCCCGACACCAGTCGTGAAAATCTCTCCTAAATCGCGTCCCACTGAGGCCAGTTATCAGTTTAGCTGCTTTCGTAAAGGAAGGCATGAGGCTTACGTCAAGCCTCCTTTATTTGCGTGTGTGTGTTCGATCGTTCCAGCACATTCGTCAAACAATAAATGGGCCCAATTATGTGGCCCCACGTCTGAACTCTCTGTTCTGCTCCACTGACGCGTGTGTCCCTTCCCAACACCCACATCACACCCGCAAATGTCAGCGTGTGCCTCTGCCGACATGTCATCTGCCTGGAGGGCCGGGCCTACGCCCCGCCGCGGCCACCAGCGTCCCTCAGCACCCCAGAGTCCCAGCAAACCTCAGCTGGGCTGTGGACACACGCTGCCTCTCGGACCCGTCCGTGCCCCAGTGTCCGGTGTCCTCGTGAGGATGGGGCCCGAGTGTCTACAGAGCTGGGACGTCAAGGGGTCCAGAGGACCCCTGTCCTCTCTGAGATCTGGTAGGGGCAAGGCTCCCGCCTGTCCCTGGCAGAAGGTCAGCACGCACAGGGAACACGAGAGCCTTTCTCGAGGCCTGGACCTGCCTCCTGGTCTCGGGCCTAAAAGGGTGTTGGGCTGCCCCTCCCCCATCCGGGGAGGGCAGGGCTCTGCTCCAGAGCACCTTCCTGGGGGTAATTACTGGGGTAATTACAAGGGACACGTTCAGTTCCATCACCCAGGGGTTACAGAGAGCGTGTGGGGGAGGCACGCTGATGCACAAGGATGCCTTTGTGAGGCCGGACACACCCACCACGGCCCTGGCCTCCTGCTGGGGTCAGCTCTGGGCCGCAGGACACACACTCCAAGCCCAGACCTGCCCTGGTCCCAGAAGGAGCATGGGGTCCTTACTCAGAGAGCAACAGGGGCTTGACCACTGGGTCCAGGCCTTGGTGCCCGAGCCTCTCATCTGGCCTGCGTGAAACGGACAGCGGGACGACCCCGCAGGGCTGTGGGTCTGACACCAGACCTGTCAGGGTAGCCCCAGGACAAGAACAAAAGCGTCCCACAGATCCAGCAGGACGGGGATGGGGGTGGGGGAAGCGACATTCCTATGGCATGTCTGGGGGCCTCTCCCTGGGGACGCATGGTTGCAGCCTAACCCTGAATCCCAAAACAGGGCCCCTTGGGGGACGACCCAGGGAGGCAGCACGTCTGGGAGTCGCAGCTCCAGGGGCCCACCGAGGTGGCGAGGGCAGGCCCGAGCAGAGCCGGGGCTGCTGAGCGATGAGCCGTGGGGAAGGGGCTGGGGGTGAGGGGCGATGCCGTCCATTTTCCACCTGAGCCTCCCCTTCGGAAAGTTCTGCCCCTCCCGTTCAGTGAGCGTCCTGTCCCAAAACACGCCCCACTGGGAATGAGTGAGCAGGGAGCACAGGGCCCGAGGGCCTAGGGAGCTGTTATTCCAACCATAGGCCCTCTGCCAGCTGGCCGTGGATCGCAGGTGATCCATGCCAAGTCCACGGGGACCCAGGGCCAGGGTATAAGGGCGGCCCCGTGAGGAGCCCGCACAGCCTCTCCGAGCCCAGAGACGGACCCGTCTGACAGCCGTACCGCGGAGCCCTGGAGATGAAGACCCTGCTCCTGGCCACGGCCCTCGGCCTGATCACCGTGCAGGCCCAGGACCCCCCGTCGTTCCAGGACCCTGATGTGCGCCTCACATGGGGCTGGCTGGGCTTGGGCCACAGAGGATCCGTGGTCAGCCCTGACCCTCCCCAGGCTATGGTCAGAGAGAGCAGGACGATTCAGAGCCAAAAGGACCCCCATCTTGTTGCCAGCACCCTGGAACACGAGGATGGGGCTGAGGGAATGTACTAGAGTTAGGAAGGGACCCGGAGCCCCCAGGGGAACAGGTGTCCACCGAGAGCCTCAGACGAGCTGGGGGATGAGCGTCTGGGTGCTGCTGGTGTCCGGTAGGGTTTACGGGTGGAATTACGGGGGTGTCGGGGTCCGGGGGAGCTGGCTACACGTGTAGCAGTGCCTACGAAGGACATGTGTCTTTCAGATTTTGGGCAAGTGGTACGTTAACGCTGTTGTATCAGAGACGTGCACCCCAGAGACCCAGGTGTCCCCCATACTGTTCTCGGCGCTGAGCGGTGGTGACGTGCTGGCCTCCTTCACGATCCGGTGAGCGCCAGCCGGGCTGCCCACCGGCCTTCTTTCCCGTGGCCTCGGGCCCCACCCGGGGGCCTCCTGCCCTGCCGTAGGTGTGCGGTGACCCCGAACCCACTGAACTCTGGAGGTGGAAGGGCCCCAGGAAGGGTTGGGGTCCCCTGTGCGGCTCCGAGGTCAGGAGCAGAGGCCCGTGCATCCTCCCAAACAGAAGCGGACCCCAAGCCCTCGGCCAGCTGGCTTCTGTCCCCTCCTCCAGGAAAAATGGTCAGTGCCATGCAGCAGAGATCACCCTGGAGAAAACCGACACGCCCGGCAAATACAGAGCCTGTGAGTCCTGGATGCCCCAGGGGGGTGGGCAGGGCCCCCCCAAGAACCAGAGTGTCCCCCTCCCCAGGCAGCCTTCCTGCCCCACCGCCACTGCCTGTTTCAGGTCCTGTGCCCAGGACTGGGGGCCCGGTGCTGAGGTCAGGAGGGGAACCGGGGGCGGGTGAGGGGACCGAGGGGGTGGCCGTCGGTGGGGCCTCTGCCACCAGCCCCGTCTCCAGGATCAGGATTGCTCATGCTCCCCCCCCCCCGCCGCCACAGCCTTCGCAGCCTGGGGCAGGGCCCACCTGTTCGTAGAGGGGACACCTGTGAAGGATCACCTCGTGTTTTACTCTGAAGGACAGTTCAAGAGGGCGAGATTCAGGAAAGCCAAGCTCGTGGGTAAGGTTCCTGCCGCTGTCCTCCCGGGGTCTGCTCCCTGACACCTCGGGCTCACCTGCTCACCTCACTACAGGCAGAAATCCTGCCATGAACCTAGAAGCTCTAGAGGCCTTTAAGAAGTTCGTCCAGCACAAGGGCTTGCCGCAGAAGGACATCGTCATCCCTGTCCAGACGGGTAAAGGGATGGCTCTGCCCGTGTCCCCCACGTCCCCCTCTCAGGTCCCCTCCTCCCATGGGGGAAACATCACTGCAGGGACATGTCTCAGGGACACCGAGGGCCCCTTCTGGGTCTTCATGGCCGAGTGGGAGCCTCGGGCAGTGATGCGGGCTGGGCCCTTGTCCGGGGTGTCTTTGTCACTGAGGCTCTTTCTTCGTTTCTACAGAAAGATGCGTTCCCACAAGTTCCCACATGTGATTAGGGTGAGTGGCCCTTGGAGGAAAGTCAGGGTCCCCGGGGACACCCCACCCTGTAGACATGAGGGACCCCGCATGGGCCCACAGAGCCTTCTCTGCTCTGACACCCCCTCTCGGACCTGCTCGTCACTTCAGATGTCCATTCCCACGTGTCACTCAGGGACATTTAGAAACGCCTTTCTTTTCTCCAACTGTCCCCGGAGTTCATTACGTGGAATTCGGGAACAAGGGGCCAGGGTCTGCCCTGACCACACCCCGTGCACCAGAGAAAGCCACCAGGCCATCCTGCGTCCAGCAGACATGATGTCCCTCTCGGTCCCGCCCAAGGTCCCAGGCGCCCGTCCCACCTCCGTCCCGCTGCGGGCGCCCGCGATGTGCCCTGCCACCGGGATCTCTGTCACGCGGCTCATTCACATTGGAGCTGGAGGTGCAGCGACTTGCCCGAGGTCCCCAGATCCTCTGTGAGCACAGCCCAGATGGCGACAAAGTGGGGATCTTTCCGAGGTCGCACGACAGCCCCGCCCCGCAGTCACACCTCAGGGCCTCTCCCTCATGCACACAGAGCTTTGGTTGTGGGCAGATGGCAGAAGGACCCTCTTCCTCTGCTCAGACTGGCTCAGGAGCCCCCCAGAGCGCACACCGGCACCCCATGCGGCAGCCCCCCGGCCCCCCTCCTGGCCTCACTGACACCCTTCCTTTCCAGGGCAGGAGGAACAACCGATGGCACAACCGACGGCTCCACGGCAGCCCCGGAGCAGCAGCCCCAGGACCTGTGTCCTGCAGGACGTGGAAGGAACTCCCGCCCCGGGGGCCCGGGCCCACTCCACCCTTCCTGCTGCCCCCACCCCCCAGCCCTCCACCCCCTCCTGTCTCCACATAAAAAGGGTTTCTGCAATCCCTGGTGACTCTGCCTGTCCGTGGGGTCCCTCGGCTGGGCTGGGAGCAGGGAGGGGTGGGCAAGCCAGGGCAGGAAGGATGCGAGGACCCGCTGATGTCCTGGTTCTCGGTGGCGGTACCGTGGTCCAGCAGGCATGAGGGTGGATGGGGGGGGGCTGCAGCTCTGCCTGGGGGTCCTGGGGGGGATTTCTGTGGGTCTGAGCCCACGAAGCTCAGGTTCTGAGTGGGCTTGTGGATGGAGGGGAGAGACCTGATCCACGGAGCTACCCAAGTAAGACTTGTCAGGCTTGGAACAAAGGGGAGCGTCAGGTGGGGGCTGGCAGAGTCCCTGGACCCTCGGCATTGGTCCTATATCTGAACAGCCTGCACAGGGCAGCGGAGGGGGGCAGCGGCTCAGATCGGGGTTGTGGCTCGGGCTTGAGTTGTGTCAAGACCAAGGAGGCCAGCCCTGCTTCCTAGACAGCCACATCTGAACTCCCACCCCCATCTGGGTCTGGCTCCAAGCTTGCCAGGTCGGAGTCCGGCAGGTTTGGGCAGGTGACTTCCATCCCCGGAGCAGAAGGACCACAGGTATCGATCTGTTCGGATACCTCTGGAGGTTCCTGGTGTTTCGTAAGATTCAAAGATTCTCTGGTGGCACGACGTGACACAGTGAGACACGGTGACACTTGGAGATGAGAGGGAGAGCTCCTGGCTACTAGGCTGTGAAGACAGAGGGCTGCTAGGCCAGGACCAGGCAGGGGCCACACCTGGAACAGAGTCCCAGGTGCTGGAACTGTCAGGGCAGCGCTCATAATGCACATGGGGTGGGGGAGCTGGCTTTCCTGGGCTCCCTGTGTGGACTGGCTGCTGACATAACCCGGGGGCCCTGGGGTGTAGAGGCTGGACGGCACCCCAGGGCCTCCTTGGAGCGGCTGCTCTTGACATCCAGGTCCAGGTCCAGCAGCTCAGCTCCAAGGTCACCTGGGACAGGTGCGCAGGGGTCTCAGGACAATGTCTCCACTTCACTACACCACGGGGCCACGGGAGCCAGTCAGAGCCTGGAGGGCAGTCTTAGGGTATGGGGTATCCTGCCTGTCCATCAGTGAGGGCACTGAGTAGACACAAATGCAGTCCTTTGTCCCTCCAGGCAAGCCTCACTGCACTTCCATGGCTCCTCGCACAGCCGCTCTGGACCCAGCCTGTGGGCTCGGCTGCGTCTGGAAAGCACTTTGTCAGCTTTCCTCTCCCCCACCCCCGACTCAGTCTCTCCACTTCCTCCTGCTTCCGGGGCAACACCAGATAGACTACTGGGACCCAGACCCTTGTCCCAGGGTGTCTGGGGAGAGCATAAATTTAGATGTCCCCCGTAGGATGCCATGTGCCCCTGGGAACCCACCTGCGGGAATGATAGTCCCAGGGGGGCTCTGTGAGCACAGAAGACGCGATGCTGAATGCAGTTCCTCGCCAAGGCTCGGGCTTGGAGGGACGTACAGTCATGGAGAGAGTAACAGGTGCACCAGGATCCTGCAGGTGGCCCCAAGCCTCGTCCTCAGACTTGCCAGGCCGACGGGGAGGGCCAGGGCTTCTGCCCAGGCTCAGCCCTGCACATGGTGTCGCCTCCACAGGACCTTCCTCTGCCTGGGATCAGACCAGAGCCTCCCTCAGCATGACCAGAGCCTCACCAAACCCCCAAGCTTTGTCCCGGGAACAGAGGGGCTGGGACTGCTTTCTGGGGGCGAGGGGCATTTTGGAAGAGGGGGTGTCCTTCAGGCTGGTGGTAAAGAAAGAAGAAAACATGTGGCCAGGTCCTAGGGATTCCGAGAGACCAGGGCATCCATGTGGGTCCCCAGTGCTGCCACCCATTCTGATTGCCCTTCCATCCGTCCCGGGCCACGCAGCGTCTCAGCGGGCGGCCCGGGGTCGCAGCACGCAGGCGTTACTGAAATGCAGAAAGCTTGCAGCCACGCAGGCCCCTTCTCCCGGACTCCCCGTGGGTGCCCGCGGGCCTGCAGTTTCCATCCAAACAGATGCGCCACAGAGGGGCCGAGAGGGGAAGTCAGAGCTTCCCAATCACCCGTTACCCTCTGCTCCTGGGCTGACTCCCACCCGTGCGCGGCCCTGCCCGGGGCCCCCAACCTGCCGCTGGCTTCCATCCGAGTGTTTTCACTGTTGCTGTTACTCGGGAAGGGTATTTCCAGCCGCCGCGTGATTCCGTGTGCGCTTTTTCTTCTTTCAAGCCTTTACTGACGTCTGCCCACCGCCGTGCAGCCCCGCCGTCCCTGACGGGGGCCGATGCCTACCTGATGTCCGTCCCCTGTGCACCGCGTGTCTCGTCTCTCCGGTTGTCTCCAGTTTCTCTGCACGTTTGCTCTCTCTCTCTAAAATAAACAAATAAATAAAGTCTTCAAAAAAAAGGAGAGTATGGACTCTACCCTTTTAAACAGGCATTTATCTTGTCTGAGGCCTCACCGCACCGTCTGCTTCCCCGCACAGGTGGGTCGGCCGGTCATCCCCGCGGGGCTGCTAGCAGTCTGCCCTGCGGGTTCGTATGTCAAGGTGAGCCCGAGATCCGGTCAGTGTACGTGCAGAACTTGGGGCTCGGGCTCCCTGGCTCCTTTCTTTCCAGGACGTCTACCTTCCCTTTCCAGCCACCATGGTTGCCCGGGGCCCTGTCTCCTGTCCGCTGGTTCTCAGGCCGGGAGGATGGCGGGGTTTCCATGGGAGACCAGGCCTGCCTTCAAGACGGCAGCAGGGAGCACGGGGGAGTGCGCCCAGTGCCATGACCTTCCTCCCAGCGCTGACCTTGGATGGCTCACTGCTCCCGGGCAGGGGGGCCATCGCCAGGGCTTGGTAAAGGAACTGCACTTGACAATCCGCACAGAAGAGGGCGCACACGAGCTGAGAAAGGCCATAGTCCCCGAATCCTTGCTCCGCCCTCCGAGGGGACATTACTATCAGCTGGGAAATTTGAGCCAGCTTCCTACACAAGTCGCTAGGAGAAAACAGAATGCGGGTGTCCCAGGTGGGGTGCCCCAGGTGTCAGACCCGCACACAGCGTGCTCGGCGTGTTCTCCACACCAGTCTGGTCGGGGGTCGGTGGAGGGCTAGCCCAGGGCACAAGCGGGCTGCAGTCCAGCTGTGCCCCAGCTGTTTGGGGCGTGCTCCCGCCCCCAGGAGGGCCCAGCGGGGACTCACAGGGGCTCGTGGTCTGGGGCAAGATGCGTGGGGCCCCGAGTCACTGGCTCTCCCCTGCGCCTCACGCACACAGTTACCTCAGCCCCAGGTCACTGTGCGGACGCCTCAGTGCCGGCTGTTACAGCCCCCCTTCTCCGGGCTGACCCTGCTCACGGAGCTGGGGGAGTTGCTGCCACTGGGTAGAGCAGAAAAGAGCACATGAGGACCTGGGGGCTCTAGGGGGGGTCACCTGCTGGTGCCTCCCTGCCCAGGGACAGTCATGATGAAGGGCTCAGACCCAGGGGCTTAGGACCCTCAGAGACCAGAGTAAGGATGACCCCTCTGGGCAAACGGCCTAGAGAATGAAAGGAAGCCAGAACCAAGATGATACCAGGGAAGCCATTGCCACCACGAGGCCCGACGCTTGACCCACTCCCCACCCACGTGGGATCCAAGTGCCGGGCCTATGAGCAGAGGGGGGGAGGGAGGGTGCCCAGCCTGGGGGTCTGCCTCTTCCCCCGCTCCTCTTCTCCTTTCTCCTGAGATGCCTGGCAGCAAGCAGGACACCCAGCGGCCTTCACCCACTGCCGGCCTTCCAGAGAGTTCCACGGGTACCCTAGCCCACCAGCCCCAAGCCCCATGAATGTCTCTCCCCTCCAGCGGAGTCGGACTCCCACCGTGTCGGCCCCTGGCTGGGGTCCTGGGCCTCAGCCCAGGGTGGACTGTTGCTCCCCTCTGATGTCTGTCCTTCAGCCGTCCCCTGCCCTTAGTCCCCATTCCTCGGACCAGTTACTGATTGAGTTTTGTTCAAGGGCCCTGTGGGCTCTCTCTTCTGAACCCCGACCGACCGACTGACCAGCCCACACGGGACCCTTCCTCTCTTTCATGCTAAAAGCAGTTCTGGGAGGGGTGCCTGGGCGGGGCAGTCGGCGAAGCGTCTGCCTTTGGCTCGGGTTGTGACCCCCGGGGTCCTGGGATCGAGTCCTGCTTGGGCTCCCTGCTCAGCGGAGAGCCCCTCTGCCCCTCCCCCTGCTGGTACGTGCTCTCTCTCTAATAAATAAATAAAATCTTTTAAACAGAAATAAATAAATAAATAAGAGCAGCTCTGGCGTCTCAGCCTCTCCGAATGGCCCACAGGGCGTCCTCAGCCGCTGTTTGAAGACGCCCCCCGGCTGCCCGTGCTGACTCGGACACCCTGACTGTCCGGCATGCACACACACACGCACACGATTAACCCACACGAGTCAGCGTGAAGGCCAGCTCTCCGGCACCTTCTGAGTCCATTCCACACAACGCCTCCGCCCAGGGTTTCCAAGAGTGGGAAGCCCGGTACCCCAGCAGGGGAAGAGGGGCTGGGTCTGCTCGGGGGGAAGGCCACAGTCCTCGCGTGCACCGGGGCTCCCATCAACGCCCCAATCCTGGGTGTCGAGGTCCCGTTCCGTCGTCATCTCCCTGACTTTCACAGGACAGACTTGGCAAGGTTGAGTTCAGCTCCCGGGCACTCCCGCGGCCCACACCATCGCGCTGGGGTAGTCCCCTACCCCGGGGCTACTCGAGTCAACGGTGACACCAGGGCCCTGAGAGAAGTTCTCTACTGCCTGGAGCTCCGAGTTTCCACGGCTCCTTTCGGAAAGCTGCCATCAGCAGGTCAGCAGTCCCACGTTCATAGTCAAGGGCAGCAGCCCTCTGGGTTCCCAAAACCTCTCTTCCAGCGGTGCCATGTCCCCGCTGTCCCCTCGAGCCCCACGCCACCCGTGCCCTGTCTTCCACCGACAAGACGGCCCTGCCTGCATTCTGGGCAAACACAAGCACAGAGGCAGAATCTCCGGGAAAACCGCCTCCGGAGGTCTCACATCCCGAGGGGCTGGAGGAAGAACACCTCGGAATGCTGGGCCTCTGGCATTGGCGGAGAGCAGTGAGGGAGCACGTGCCCCGGCCGGGCTGGGGGCTGGGGGCTGGGG
>NC_048220.1:76938353-76959302 GCF_002007445.2 Ailuropoda melanoleuca | reverse complement strand
CGCAGATACTTAATGACTGAGCCACCCAGGCGCCCCTTCTGGTTCATTCCTGATACAGTATTTTTTGTCTTTTCTTTTTTTGTCAGTGCTGATGGAGGATTGCCAGTTTTACTGGTATTTTCGAAAAAAACAGTTCCTTGTTTCATTGATATCTTCTATTGTTTTTCTTTTTCAAATTCTTTGATTTCTGCCCTTATGATTAGGTCTTTCTTTTATGCTTTCATTGGGTTATTTTGCTCTTTTCTTTCTAGGTCTAGAGGTGGGAGCTCAGATTATTTATTTGAGAATTTTCATCTTTTCTAATATACTTATTCAGTGCTATACATTTCTCTCAACACTACCTTTAAATTTTGATATATTTTATTTTCATTTATTTCAATGTATTTTTGTTTCCACTGAGACTTCTTTAACCCAAAAATTACCCAAAGGGTGATTTAATAGTTTGTTCTATAGTTTTCAAGTATTTGGTGATTTTCCAGTTATCTTCCTGTTACTGATCACTAGTTTGAATTTTTGGAGTTAAAGAACACACTGTATTTGATTTTAGTACTCTAGATTTTCTAAAATTTGTTTAATGGCCTATGATATGGTCTGTCTTGGTATATGTTCCTCGAATGCTTAAAAAAAGAAATCATGTACTGTCCTGCTATTGAAAGGTGTGTTCTAAAAACGTTGATTAGATTCTATCAGTTGAGGGGTGTTTTAAGTTCTGTATTCTTGTTGATTTGCTGTCTAGTTGTTCCATCAGTTATTTAGAGAGGGTGTTAAAACCTCCAATTATAACTGTGATTTTGTCTATTCTCCTTCAGTCCTATTAGTTTTTATTTCACACATTTTGCATCTCTTTGGTTCATATACAAATAGTATTGCTATGTCTTCTTGGTGTTTTTACCTTTTTATCATTATATCATATTCACCTGTGACTCATAATTTTCTATGCTTAGAAGTCAACAATGTCTGATGTTAATATAGCCATGCCTGCTTTCTTTTGATTAATGTTTACATAATATAAACTTTAATACTCATACTATCAACCTGCCTATATTATATTTAAAATGTCTTCAAAATAAAAATCCTAGAAGAGAGCACAGGCAGTAACATCTCTGACATCAGCTACAGCAACATTTTTTTCTAGGTATGTCTACCAAGGCAAGGGAAATAAAAATAAACCACTGGGACTACATCAAAATAAAAAGCTTCTGCATAGCAAAGGAAACAAAACTAAAAGGCAATCTACTGAATAAGAAAGATATTTGCAAATGACATATCTGATAAAGGGTTAGTATCCAAAATATATAAAGACCTGATACAACTCAACATGCAAAAAATGAATTAATCTCATTAAAAAATGGGCAGAAGACATGAACAGACATTTCTCCAAGGAAGACTTACAGATGACTAACAGACACATGAAAATATGTGCAATGTCACTCATCAAGGAAATGCAAATCAAAACCACAATGAGATATCACCTCACAACTGTCAGAATGGTAAAATCAAAAACATAGAAACAAGTGTTGGTGAGGATGTGGAATAAAAGCAAACCGCTTGTACTGTGGTGGGAATGCAAACTGGTACAGCCACTCTGGAAGAGAGTATGGAGGTTCCTCAAAAAGTTAAAAATAGAACTACCCTATAAACCAGTAATGGCACTACAGGGCATTTATCCCCAAAATACAAAAACACTAATTCAAAGGGATACATCCACCCCTATTGTAGCATTATTTAGAATAGTCAAATTAAGGAAACAGCCCAGTGTTCACTGATGGATGAGTGGATAAAGAAGAGGGTTTACACACACACACACACACACACACACACACACACACAGAGGAATATTATTCAGCCATAAGCAAGAATGAAATCTTGCCATTTGCAATGACATGATGGAGCTAGAGTATAATGCTAAGTGAAATAATTCACTCAGAGAAAGACAGATACCATATGATTTCACTCATATGTGGAATATAAGAAAGAAACAAATGAACAAAGGAAAAAAGACAGAGAAAGAGAGAAACCAAGAAACAGACTCTTAACTATAAAGAAGAAACTGATGGTTACTGGAGGGGAGTTTGGTGTGGGGATGGGTGAAATAGGTGAAGGGGATTAAGGTGTGCACTTGTGTAATCAGCACTGGCTGATGTATGGAATTGTTGAATTGCTAAATTGGACACCCAAAACTAATATAACACTATATTTTAAGTATGCTGGAATTAAAATAAAACAAAACCAAAATGAAACAAAATAAAAATAAAATGAAATTCAATCGACAGCATATAACTGAGTTCATGCTTTTTATTTGATTATGCTACTATCTTTCATTTAATTGGTATACCTAGGCCAGTTACATTTATTAGAATTATCAACATGATTAAGTTTTACTTCCTTTTTGTTTTGAAGATTGTACTTTTATTCTGTCATTTCTATGTATTCTTTTTCTTGCCTTCTGAAGGTTACTTGAACATTTTTTTAGATTCCATTTTGCTTTATTTATAATATTTTTAGTATATCTCTTTGAATAACTTTCTTAGTCATTTACTCCTAAGCATTTCATTATATATACATAACATTACATTCTACCGATGTTAACTTTTTGCCCATTTGAGTAAAATATAGAAACATTACTTCCCTTACCTATTCTATTTTCAAGTTCTCTGATTCCTTCCTGTGCCCTCCATTCTGCTGTCTCACTTTTTTATTTTGGTAATTGTATTTTAAATTCTAAAATTTCCATTTGGTTCTTCTTTGTATGTTATATTTCTTTGCTGAGATTTTAAAAAATCTTTTGTTTCATGAATCTATGTAATGCCTGGCTGAAGTCTTTTTTTCTGAAGACTACTTTTAAAGTCTTTGTCAGATAAATTAAACATCTCTTTCATCTTGATGTTGGCATCTATTGACTGTCATTTTCATTCAGTTTAAGTTCTTTTTGATTCTTGGTATAAGCGATTTTCAAATGAAACCTAGAGAGTATCTTGTAAAGAATTTAATTTTCATTTGACTGATGACTAATAAGATTGAGCACCTTTTAATATATTTACTGAAATTTGGATATTCACTTTTAAGAAGTATTTATTCAAGTTTCCCACTAAAGATTTTTAACATGAATGGATGTTGAGAATCTTCAAAAACCTTTTTTAGCACCTATCAAAATTATGTAACCCTTGTTTTTCTTCTTTATTCTGTAGTGGAGTCATTTATATTGATTTATTTTCAACATTTAATAATTATTGCATTCTTTCAATAAAACACTTATTTGTAATCAATTTTCTTCAATAAATTGCTGGACTTAATTAGCTAACATTTTCAGTAGGATTATTGACACTTTCTTTCCTTGTAATGTCCTTTATAATTATCTCAGTGTCATTAGCTTTGGGTATCAATAATATTGTGTGAAGATTTGCCTTCTTTTACTATTTCATGAAAATGTTTAAGTTTGGGGATATTACTTTGTATATGTTTGGGAGAATCCAATAAGAAGCCATATAGATTTGATACTTTTTATGTGGTGAGATTTTTATTTATGTTTTCTTCAACTGATATAGAGATATCTTGATTTTCCAATTTTGTGTGTGTCATTCCCCCTAACGTTTTCAACAGAACTTTTCAAACATAAGGAAAAGTCAAAATCTTGTACAGTGAGCACCTACATAACCACCACTTAGACTATGTAAATATTTTGCCCCGTTTGCTTCCTAGCATATTATTCCATGCATTCATCCTGCATGCATCCCTCAAACTATCTTATTTTTTTGATTCATTTAAATAAGTTGTATATTTCCATAGGCTTCAGCCATAAAAATTTCAACACTTAACACTGCTAACTACTTTGATATTTGTTTATGATTTTTTATTAGAAGTCACATAGATTGAAAAGTACAGGTCTTAAATATACTTTGAATTGTTGGGGCCATATCTCAAATATGTGTGCCATTTTCTGGTTGGAACCCCCAAAGCTTGTCCAAATTTTTCATGTACAAACAGAAAATAGGATTTATAGTAATTAGTGAGGCCAAGGGTAGGGGGATTTGAGTAAGTCCTGTCATGTAAACAAGCCACTCTTCTTGAGTTCGTTCAAAGAAAGGCCTCTGAAGTATGAAATTTTGTGAGATTTTATAAAGGGATAGCCAGAGCAGAAAAGTTAAGAATCAAGGATATAAGGTATCCAATGTAACCAAGATACCTTCTAAGTCATTTTTTAGTAATCAGCCAGTAAAAATTACAACTAGAATCAAATCTTGAAAGGCGAAAATGACTTTCTATTTTATATGACATCATAGCTTAGATCAAGGGTCAAAAAACTCTGTTTCACTAAATGGTCAGTTAGTAAATATTTTGACTTTGAAGGCCACCTGTTCTCTGTCAGAACTACTCAAATCTATCATTGTTACACAACAGCAACTGTAGAAAATACATAAATGAATGGTGATAGCTGTATTCTAATAAATATTTGCAGAAAAAAATGAGCTAACAGACTAATCTGGGCCCACAAGACACATGAGAAATCCTTTCTGGAGGTCTGCAGATAGATGAAACATAATCTTTTAATAGCATCCTTTTTTATTGGGTATTTGGCCAATTTTAGTAAGGGTATAGATAGGCCAACTGAGATCTTTAAAATTTAATTCTCTTTCATCTCTCCCACTTTCATATTGTTTTTGTCCTGAGGCTATCGGGGGAAGAATCAAGGGTTAACATTCTTAGAGACAAATCAGGTAGTGGGTTATCAATGTGCACAATCATTAATTATAGACCATGTATTATTCTCCTGAGAGTTCCAGAAAGAAGCTGCCTCGTCCATACTTTAATAATGGTATTACATTTACAAAATATGTCTTTAACAGCTTCTTTGAGTGGAATCAATAAGTAGTAAAGTTTAGTGAGAGGACTCAGTGCCTTAGAAAATAGGAAGTGGTTGACGCGAAAGCACAATTTGAGGGGTATTTGAAATCCCAACAATTGAAATCATATTCTTACCTTAAGAAAGGAATAATGGAATGGTGACGGGGTTGATGATAGAATCAAATAAAAAGCAAACACTGTTCTGGCAATTATGTGGACATGCCCTGCTTATATTAAGGAAAATAATGATAGTGAAATACCATTCTGTTGCACAAAGACTGTCATTTGTCCTTTTGAATTATATTTTTTGTGCTTAAACAACATATTTTTTTCTTCTAGTGTTTCTTTTCTGCAAAATATTTGCAAGCATCTTTGTTTAGACTAGTATAAAAAAGATTTATTATTTGTGGGTTGTTCCAATTGCTTAACACAGAAACTATTAATTTGGTCTGCAATTTTTTTTTTTTTTTTTCTGAGTAAAGTTTGTAAAGGGCTCAGCAAACTCTTATAATCCCAAGAGGGTACTGTTTGCTTTCTAATCTTTGGTTTTCTAAGTAAATCTATGACCTCGGGTTTAACACTTTAACCAAAAATGTTAACAGGACAGTTAGGACAGTTGTGATGTCTTCCTCCTGAGAAAGACTAGAATTTCCTCTTAAGGCGGTAATGACAGGATCTAAAAAGTCTAAGATGAATTTTTTTTTAATTTATAAGACTGGGATTTTTAAAATATGCATTATACTTTAAAACAGTTTTATATTTTAAAAAATTGACAATATACTGCAGAGTTCCCATATATTTTGGACCCAGTTCCCCATTAACCTCTGGCATTAATATGATATATTATTAATTAACAACCCAATATTGATACATTACATTTCCTCCTTTATTCAGATTTTAATTTTTACCTAATGCATTCTTCTGTTCTAGAAGCTCATCCAGGGTCCCTCATTTCTTTAACTTTCTCTTTGTTATTTTTTGGACTTGCCTTGTTTTTTATTAACTTAGCAGTTTTGAAGGTCAATTATTTTGCAGAATGCCTCTCTGTTGGAATTTTCCTGTTTTTCTCAGGATTAAATTGGAGTTATGGGTTTTGGTTTTGGGGGAGGAATACTATAGGAAAAGTGTGATTTTTATCACATCTTTCAAGAACACATACTATCAACATAGTTTATCACTACTGATGTTGACCTTAACTGCCTAGCTGAGGTCATTTGTCATGTTTCTCCACTATAAGTTTTATTTATTTATTTGTCAGAGAGAGAGAGAGAGCATAAGCAGGGGGAGCTGCAGGCAGAGGGAGAAGCAGACTCCCCGCTGAGCGGAGAGCCTGATGCATGCGGAGCTTGATCCCAGGGCCCTGGAATCACGACCTGAGCCTAAGGCAGATGCTTAACCGACTGAGCCACCCTGGCATCCCCGTTTTTTAAAAAAAGATTTTATTTATTTATTTGTCAGAAAGAGAGCGAGCACAAGCAGGGGGAGTGAAAGGCAGATGGAGATGCAGGCTCCCAGCTGAGCGATGTTTCTCCACTATAAGGTTACTCTTATTTTCCCCCTTTCCAAACTATACTCTTTGAAAGGAAGTCACTTTGTGCAGCCCACACTTAAGGAATGGGGAGTTACATTCCCCTTTATAAAGATCAAGTATCTACATAAATTATTTGGAAGACTTCTGTGTAAGAGATTTTTCTCTCCTTCCAAATTTATTTATTTATTCAATCAGTTATTTATGTAGGTACAGGCCCATGATATTTATTTTATACTTTTGGTTATAATGCAATACTACTTTATTCTCTTGCTCAAATTATTCCAGTTTTATCCACTGGGAATTCTTTAAGTTCCCCATCTTCATCATACCCCATCAAACTGTATATGTGTGTGGTTTTAGTTATCTTCTATTCTCTGGCAATACAAAATGATCCAGGCTCATCTTGTATATATTCTGTTCAAGTCCTTAAATCCGGCATTTCTCCATAAGGCTCTGTTTTTTGTTTTTATTTTAAATTAAAGACTGGTATAGACATCAAGATCTAAGAGCTAGGACTGGATTTTTAACAAATCATTTTTTATCAGAAAGCCCTTGGGGAAATTGTTAGTCTATTCAAAGTTATCCAAAATAACCACTGAAGTCATTAATTGCCCTTGGTAAAATCCTGCCAGAGTTTCAAATATTTAGTTATATTCACATTATTACATTTGTACATGTAAGGTAGATAACAAATCAGAGTTTTATTGAGAAATCCATATAAAATCATAACAATAGACAAGTAATAGACAAGAATCTTGGCACTACACACTACCTCATTCTTCAGTACCTTGGGCAGTTAAGCAGATCCCAATCAAGAGGCTATGCCAAGGTCAAAAAAGATAGAGAGTAAAATTGTAGGCAGCACTTGAGGTAAAGAATAGACATGCTCATCCTAAGTACAAACTACTCAACTTTCCAGGCTCTGGGAGTCTGAAAAGGCAGACATTACGAGGTTCTGTTGTATTCTATCCAGGAAGTGACCTGGGCTAAATATGATCTGAGTGGCAGCACCAAAAATGGTGGAAGAAAACTAACCTCAACACAATGAAGGAAAGCTTTTATTCAAAAATGCTATAACAGGTTTAGCTTTGAAAGAGTATGTTATCTTTAAGAAAAAGGGCAGAGTTTTTGTAGTGCTTTTCAGAGTAATAACATGAAGTAAGTTTATGGGAACTGTTGGTTATAAACATTTCTTGGAACAGGGAGAGATTGTTCTTGTAGTTTACCAGCTTCTGGCTAGCCAGTTTTGATTTAGAAAAAGTGACACAATGAAGGTTATGTGCTAATGTCACATGAGGTCGATCATGACAGTTGGGAGGAACAGTTCTGGGAGCTAAGAACATAGTGGGAAATTTTTAGTTTCTCATGCATGATTATAGCAAGCAACAGTGCTCTTCAACTTAAGAGTACATGTAAGTATTGTACCCCCCACATGTATTATTATAATTAATTTTAATGTTTTAAGTAAATGCAGCAAGAAAACTGCATGAGAGTCTTATGTACTTTTACTACATATCTTTCAGAATGCTTCCTTATACATGTTAGGTCCTGAATAAATATTCTGAGAGAAAATACTGATGCCCAGCACTAATAACTAAATTTCACTAGGCAAAATGTCTTTAGGTGTTATGGCTAATTGCCTACCTACTTGCTAATTCTGTGTGATTTTCTGATTCCATTTTTAGTTTGATCAAGAGTTTTTACCTTGGAACTTAGTAAACTAGTATAATACATTCTTCATTCAAATGTAATATGATAGAAGAAACTGAGAGGAAAATTTGTCAGCCTCTCTAACTTTCTACAGAGAGAGTTGGAGGATTAGGTAGAAAAGTATGTTTCATTCAGGCTGCATGACCCTTATCTCAATGAGCTGTACACTAGACATGGAATTGTTGCTCTTCTAAATGGATAATAAATTCCAGCCTCAAAAGTTTATATAATTTTTTTATGCCTCTGCAGGCGCTAAGCCATAATTCCTGAGTTCATATCATGCATACAACCATCAGTCTCTGTGTTTACAGGCACACACAGCGGGCTTATTTGTTTATTTTTAGATGTAGTGCCCCTTTGAGTATGAATGTGTACAAACATGAATCAGAAAAAAAAAAGTGTGACAGAATACTAGAGGGCAATATTTAATTTTGCTTTAAAAATGAGCTCTCACCTATTTCTCATGTGTTGAAAATGAAGCTTGTAATTTCCCAAAGGTGTGCAGTGGGAAATAGATAATATTTGGAAATTCATCAGTGGGCTTTTTTCCTATAATGAAAAATATGGACATGAAAAGATTGTTCCTGATAGCCATGGCAGCATTTAGGAAAATATGGAAAGAGATCTTAATAGTAAACTGAATATAAACAAATATACCATTAAAAATTCAATAAGTTCATCTCTCTCTCTGCTTCCAGTATGACAGAAACATAGAAGCACATATATAATGAGTGAATCAAAGGGACAGTGGCTGCATTTTCCCCCTCAGCTCCTAGGATTGTGGGCTCAGTTTTATTTCTTAAGTAAAGAAAAGGGCATCAAAAGGCAAGAATGAAAAAACTAAAGGCAAACAACAGTGGCTTTTGGAAGAACTCTGATCAGATATGTTCTTCTCTGTGAGTGCCTTTATTTATTTAGTGGGAGACTTCTGTCTGGACCCTAGGACATTTATTATTTACCATTATTTTCCACCGTGCCTTATAACTTCAGTTAGGAATAGCATCAAAAAAAATAGAAAATTAGTCAAAATGACTAAAAATAGTAAGCAAACATAGACAATTTCACTTCGAAAATTTAACAAAAAGATCAATTTCTATTTTATTTAGGCTACTATGTTGCCACTTGCCAATATAGTTTTGATTTGTCCTTAACTTATTTACCAAGAGTAATTTACCTCATTATCTTGTGTTTTTAATATCCCTTTTTGTGCAGAATCTGGAATCCCTTTTCTCTTTACAAATTTGAAATTGCTAATGATAATACATAATAATTAATTATGTGTAAAACAGAGACCCTGTATCTTCATATGCTATGCATATATGTTCTGTTTTACTGTTCTTGCAGTGAATTCTGTGTTGCTAATTTAAAAATAATGAGAAAATTACAAAGCAACATCAAAAGTAGAACAGACTCAAGGTATTCTACCATTTAATTCATTTTTCTTTTTCTACTGCAAATATATCTGTCACATGGCTAAATTATGGCTCAAATATTAGAAGAGTCATTCCACATATTAAGATTAGACAGATTCACTGAACTGAGAATTCAGAGGAGAGAGAGAGACAAAGCACAGACTGGAAGTTTGATGAACTAGACTTCAGTAGGTAAAGACATGGTGAAAAATGATTCAGTAAACACCTTTACCGCACATGACTGAGATTCTAGAATTCTAGCAAAATCGTATCAAACATACTGTGGAGCTACAGACTGCTATTTTTAAATAACTCTTGAAGACTGGAACATGGCTAAGGGTCAGAAAGAAAACTCCAGGCTTAGCTTATCAATTTGGGCATTTGGAAAGAAAACATCACTGGATAATTTTACATTCTCTTAAGAGTGAAGGACTCTGATAATTACCATAACTTTATGAATCATAAGACCTACTTTTATCACTTTTATTCAAGACAGGGAAACTTCTTGAAATCACAAATAAGTCTAGACATTCATCTTGATCTCAGTGTGTCTTTGGATTTCCCCCCTTGCAGCATAATAATGACTTTAGAATTACAAAATAGGCCACACAGTTATCCAGAATGCATACAGTAGCTTGATAATAATATAAGAATCACAATGCTAGTGAATTAACTTTATTTTCCTTCTGGAATTAATAAAAAATTCCTCTATGTAACGTATTGACTCTGAATCCTTGATGGTCCGTTAAAGACATGGGATGGTATTTATTAAGAGTGAGTTCCTAAAATGAATGTAAATTCTTCTTACCTGATACATCTTTTTGACTAATTCCATAACTGGCTTAAATTTGGTAAGAGAAAAAAAAAGTTTGAACTACTCTTGCAGCTGCAGCTGCTGTATTGATGCTAATACTGTTATACACTGTACCCCCCAGGCAAAAGCCAAAGGTTTACGGTTGTTCTCTCGCACTCAGCAAGCCGGGCAGGTCATATGCATGGCGCAGTTAGAGATTACCATGGCCTTTTCTCCTTGCTAATTACCCACACTAGAATCCTTGATTCACCCAAACATTAGTTAACAATGTTCTATATGAGAATATTGGAGATGTCTGATGGATTCAGTAGCTGAACCATCAAAAACACAACAAAAAGCTGATTATCAGAAGTACAACCT
The DNA here is from genome assembly GCF_002007445.2 of Ailuropoda melanoleuca. Taxonomy (NCBI): domain Eukaryota; kingdom Metazoa; phylum Chordata; class Mammalia; order Carnivora; family Ursidae; genus Ailuropoda; species Ailuropoda melanoleuca. The sequence continues at coordinate 76,948,633 of NC_048220.1, read as the reverse complement.
GATGTGAAATACAGACCAAAACCACAATGAGATACCACCTCACACCAGTAAGAATGGCTAAAATTAACAAGTCAGGAAACAACAAATGTTGGCGAGGACACGGAGAAAGAGGAATCCTTTTACACTGCTGGTGGGAATGCAACCTGGTACAGCCACTCTGGAAAACAGTATGGAGGTTCCTTAAGAAGTTAAAAACAGAGCTACCTTACAACCCAGCAAATGCACTATAGGTATTTACCCAAAGGATACAAACGTAGTGATCCAAAGGGACACCTGCACCTCAATGTTTATAGCAGCAATGTCTACAATAGCCAAACTACAAAAGAGCCCAGGTATTCATCAACAGATGAATAAAGATGTGGTGTATATATATATNACTGGTACAGCCACTCTGGAAGAGAGTATGGAGGTTCCTCAAAAAGTTAAAAATAGAACTACCCTATAAACCAGTAATGGCACTACAGGGCATTTATCCCCAAAATACAAAAACACTAATTCAAAGGGATACATCCACCCCTATTGTAGCATTATTTAGAATAGTCAAATTAAGGAAACAGCCCAGTGTTCACTGATGGATGAGTGGATAAAGAAGAGGGTTTACACACACACACACACACACACACACACACACACACAGAGGAATATTATTCAGCCATAAGCAAGAATGAAATCTTGCCATTTGCAATGACATGATGGAGCTAGAGTATAATGCTAAGTGAAATAATTCACTCAGAGAAAGACAGATACCATATGATTTCACTCATATGTGGAATATAAGAAAGAAACAAATGAACAAAGGAAAAAAGACAGAGAAAGAGAGAAACCAAGAAACAGACTCTTAACTATAAAGAAGAAACTGATGGTTACTGGAGGGGAGTTTGGTGTGGGGATGGGTGAAATAGGTGAAGGGGATTAAGGTGTGCACTTGTGTAATCAGCACTGGCTGATGTATGGAATTGTTGAATTGCTAAATTGGACACCCAAAACTAATATAACACTATATTTTAAGTATGCTGGAATTAAAATAAAACAAAACCAAAATGAAACAAAATAAAAATAAAATGAAATTCAATCGACAGCATATAACTGAGTTCATGCTTTTTATTTGATTATGCTACTATCTTTCATTTAATTGGTATACCTAGGCCAGTTACATTTATTAGAATTATCAACATGATTAAGTTTTACTTCCTTTTTGTTTTGAAGATTGTACTTTTATTCTGTCATTTCTATGTATTCTTTTTCTTGCCTTCTGAAGGTTACTTGAACATTTTTTTAGATTCCATTTTGCTTTATTTATAATATTTTTAGTATATCTCTTTGAATAACTTTCTTAGTCATTTACTCCTAAGCATTTCATTATATATACATAACATTACATTCTACCGATGTTAACTTTTTGCCCATTTGAGTAAAATATAGAAACATTACTTCCCTTACCTATTCTATTTTCAAGTTCTCTGATTCCTTCCTGTGCCCTCCATTCTGCTGTCTCACTTTTTTATTTTGGTAATTGTATTTTAAATTCTAAAATTTCCATTTGGTTCTTCTTTGTATGTTATATTTCTTTGCTGAGATTTTAAAAAATCTTTTGTTTCATGAATCTATGTAATGCCTGGCTGAAGTCTTTTTTTCTGAAGACTACTTTTAAAGTCTTTGTCAGATAAATTAAACATCTCTTTCATCTTGATGTTGGCATCTATTGACTGTCATTTTCATTCAGTTTAAGTTCTTTTTGATTCTTGGTATAAGCGATTTTCAAATGAAACCTAGAGAGTATCTTGTAAAGAATTTAATTTTCATTTGACTGATGACTAATAAGATTGAGCACCTTTTAATATATTTACTGAAATTTGGATATTCACTTTTAAGAAGTATTTATTCAAGTTTCCCACTAAAGATTTTTAACATGAATGGATGTTGAGAATCTTCAAAAACCTTTTTTAGCACCTATCAAAATTATGTAACCCTTGTTTTTCTTCTTTATTCTGTAGTGGAGTCATTTATATTGATTTATTTTCAACATTTAATAATTATTGCATTCTTTCAATAAAACACTTATTTGTAATCAATTTTCTTCAATAAATTGCTGGACTTAATTAGCTAACATTTTCAGTAGGATTATTGACACTTTCTTTCCTTGTAATGTCCTTTATAATTATCTCAGTGTCATTAGCTTTGGGTATCAATAATATTGTGTGAAGATTTGCCTTCTTTTACTATTTCATGAAAATGTTTAAGTTTGGGGATATTACTTTGTATATGTTTGGGAGAATCCAATAAGAAGCCATATAGATTTGATACTTTTTATGTGGTGAGATTTTTATTTATGTTTTCTTCAACTGATATAGAGATATCTTGATTTTCCAATTTTGTGTGTGTCATTCCCCCTAACGTTTTCAACAGAACTTTTCAAACATAAGGAAAAGTCAAAATCTTGTACAGTGAGCACCTACATAACCACCACTTAGACTATGTAAATATTTTGCCCCGTTTGCTTCCTAGCATATTATTCCATGCATTCATCCTGCATGCATCCCTCAAACTATCTTATTTTTTTGATTCATTTAAATAAGTTGTATATTTCCATAGGCTTCAGCCATAAAAATTTCAACACTTAACACTGCTAACTACTTTGATATTTGTTTATGATTTTTTATTAGAAGTCACATAGATTGAAAAGTACAGGTCTTAAATATACTTTGAATTGTTGGGGCCATATCTCAAATATGTGTGCCATTTTCTGGTTGGAACCCCCAAAGCTTGTCCAAATTTTTCATGTACAAACAGAAAATAGGATTTATAGTAATTAGTGAGGCCAAGGGTAGGGGGATTTGAGTAAGTCCTGTCATGTAAACAAGCCACTCTTCTTGAGTTCGTTCAAAGAAAGGCCTCTGAAGTATGAAATTTTGTGAGATTTTATAAAGGGATAGCCAGAGCAGAAAAGTTAAGAATCAAGGATATAAGGTATCCAATGTAACCAAGATACCTTCTAAGTCATTTTTTAGTAATCAGCCAGTAAAAATTACAACTAGAATCAAATCTTGAAAGGCGAAAATGACTTTCTATTTTATATGACATCATAGCTTAGATCAAGGGTCAAAAAACTCTGTTTCACTAAATGGTCAGTTAGTAAATATTTTGACTTTGAAGGCCACCTGTTCTCTGTCAGAACTACTCAAATCTATCATTGTTACACAACAGCAACTGTAGAAAATACATAAATGAATGGTGATAGCTGTATTCTAATAAATATTTGCAGAAAAAAATGAGCTAACAGACTAATCTGGGCCCACAAGACACATGAGAAATCCTTTCTGGAGGTCTGCAGATAGATGAAACATAATCTTTTAATAGCATCCTTTTTTATTGGGTATTTGGCCAATTTTAGTAAGGGTATAGATAGGCCAACTGAGATCTTTAAAATTTAATTCTCTTTCATCTCTCCCACTTTCATATTGTTTTTGTCCTGAGGCTATCGGGGGAAGAATCAAGGGTTAACATTCTTAGAGACAAATCAGGTAGTGGGTTATCAATGTGCACAATCATTAATTATAGACCATGTATTATTCTCCTGAGAGTTCCAGAAAGAAGCTGCCTCGTCCATACTTTAATAATGGTATTACATTTACAAAATATGTCTTTAACAGCTTCTTTGAGTGGAATCAATAAGTAGTAAAGTTTAGTGAGAGGACTCAGTGCCTTAGAAAATAGGAAGTGGTTGACGCGAAAGCACAATTTGAGGGGTATTTGAAATCCCAACAATTGAAATCATATTCTTACCTTAAGAAAGGAATAATGGAATGGTGACGGGGTTGATGATAGAATCAAATAAAAAGCAAACACTGTTCTGGCAATTATGTGGACATGCCCTGCTTATATTAAGGAAAATAATGATAGTGAAATACCATTCTGTTGCACAAAGACTGTCATTTGTCCTTTTGAATTATATTTTTTGTGCTTAAACAACATATTTTTTTCTTCTAGTGTTTCTTTTCTGCAAAATATTTGCAAGCATCTTTGTTTAGACTAGTATAAAAAAGATTTATTATTTGTGGGTTGTTCCAATTGCTTAACACAGAAACTATTAATTTGGTCTGCAATTTTTTTTTTTTTTTTCTGAGTAAAGTTTGTAAAGGGCTCAGCAAACTCTTATAATCCCAAGAGGGTACTGTTTGCTTTCTAATCTTTGGTTTTCTAAGTAAATCTATGACCTCGGGTTTAACACTTTAACCAAAAATGTTAACAGGACAGTTAGGACAGTTGTGATGTCTTCCTCCTGAGAAAGACTAGAATTTCCTCTTAAGGCGGTAATGACAGGATCTAAAAAGTCTAAGATGAATTTTTTTTTAATTTATAAGACTGGGATTTTTAAAATATGCATTATACTTTAAAACAGTTTTATATTTTAAAAAATTGACAATATACTGCAGAGTTCCCATATATTTTGGACCCAGTTCCCCATTAACCTCTGGCATTAATATGATATATTATTAATTAACAACCCAATATTGATACATTACATTTCCTCCTTTATTCAGATTTTAATTTTTACCTAATGCATTCTTCTGTTCTAGAAGCTCATCCAGGGTCCCTCATTTCTTTAACTTTCTCTTTGTTATTTTTTGGACTTGCCTTGTTTTTTATTAACTTAGCAGTTTTGAAGGTCAATTATTTTGCAGAATGCCTCTCTGTTGGAATTTTCCTGTTTTTCTCAGGATTAAATTGGAGTTATGGGTTTTGGTTTTGGGGGAGGAATACTATAGGAAAAGTGTGATTTTTATCACATCTTTCAAGAACACATACTATCAACATAGTTTATCACTACTGATGTTGACCTTAACTGCCTAGCTGAGGTCATTTGTCATGTTTCTCCACTATAAGTTTTATTTATTTATTTGTCAGAGAGAGAGAGAGAGCATAAGCAGGGGGAGCTGCAGGCAGAGGGAGAAGCAGACTCCCCGCTGAGCGGAGAGCCTGATGCATGCGGAGCTTGATCCCAGGGCCCTGGAATCACGACCTGAGCCTAAGGCAGATGCTTAACCGACTGAGCCACCCTGGCATCCCCGTTTTTTAAAAAAAGATTTTATTTATTTATTTGTCAGAAAGAGAGCGAGCACAAGCAGGGGGAGTGAAAGGCAGATGGAGATGCAGGCTCCCAGCTGAGCGATGTTTCTCCACTATAAGGTTACTCTTATTTTCCCCCTTTCCAAACTATACTCTTTGAAAGGAAGTCACTTTGTGCAGCCCACACTTAAGGAATGGGGAGTTACATTCCCCTTTATAAAGATCAAGTATCTACATAAATTATTTGGAAGACTTCTGTGTAAGAGATTTTTCTCTCCTTCCAAATTTATTTATTTATTCAATCAGTTATTTATGTAGGTACAGGCCCATGATATTTATTTTATACTTTTGGTTATAATGCAATACTACTTTATTCTCTTGCTCAAATTATTCCAGTTTTATCCACTGGGAATTCTTTAAGTTCCCCATCTTCATCATACCCCATCAAACTGTATATGTGTGTGGTTTTAGTTATCTTCTATTCTCTGGCAATACAAAATGATCCAGGCTCATCTTGTATATATTCTGTTCAAGTCCTTAAATCCGGCATTTCTCCATAAGGCTCTGTTTTTTGTTTTTATTTTAAATTAAAGACTGGTATAGACATCAAGATCTAAGAGCTAGGACTGGATTTTTAACAAATCATTTTTTATCAGAAAGCCCTTGGGGAAATTGTTAGTCTATTCAAAGTTATCCAAAATAACCACTGAAGTCATTAATTGCCCTTGGTAAAATCCTGCCAGAGTTTCAAATATTTAGTTATATTCACATTATTACATTTGTACATGTAAGGTAGATAACAAATCAGAGTTTTATTGAGAAATCCATATAAAATCATAACAATAGACAAGTAATAGACAAGAATCTTGGCACTACACACTACCTCATTCTTCAGTTCCTTGGGCAGTTAAGCAGATCCCAATCAAGAGGCTATGCCAAGGTCAAAAAAGATAGAGAGTAAAATTGTAGGCAGCACTTGAGGTAAAGAATAGACATGCTCATCCTAAGTACAAACTACTCAACTTTCCAGGCTCTGGGAGTCTGAAAAGGCAGACATTACGAGGTTCTGTTGTATTCTATCCAGGAAGTGACCTGGGCTAAATATGATCTGAGTGGCAGCACCAAAAATGGTGGAAGAAAACTAACCTCAACACAATGAAGGAAAGCTTTTATTCAAAAATGCTATAACAGGTTTAGCTTTGAAAGAGTATGTTATCTTTAAGAAAAAGGGCAGAGTTTTTGTAGTGCTTTTCAGAGTAATAACATGAAGTAAGTTTATGGGAACTGTTGGTTATAAACATTTCTTGGAACAGGGAGAGATTGTTCTTGTAGTTTACCAGCTTCTGGCTAGCCAGTTTTGATTTAGAAAAAGTGACACAATGAAGGTTATGTGCTAATGTCATATGAGGTCTACCATGACAGTTGGGAGGAACAGTTCTGGGAGCTAAGAACATAGTGGGAAATTTTTAGTTTCTCATGCATGATTATAGCAAGCAACAGTGCTCTTCAACTTAAGAGTACATGTAAGTATTGTACCCCCCACATGTATTATTATAATTAATTTTAATGTTTTAAGTAAATGCAGCAAGAAAACTGCATGAGAGTCTTATGTACTTTTACTACATATCTTTCAGAATGCTTCCTTATACATGTTAGGTCCTGAATAAATATTTTGAGAGAAAATACTGATGCCCAGCACTAATAACTAAATTTCACTAGGTAAAATGTCTTTAGGTGTTATGGCTAATTGCCTACCTACTTGCTAATTCTGTGTGATTTTCTGATTCCATTTTTAGTTTGATCAAGAGTTTTTACCTTGGAACTTAGTAAACTAGTATAATACATTCTTCATTCAAATGTAATATGATAGAAGAAACTGAGAGGAAAATTTGTCAGCCTCTCTAACTTTCTACAGAGAGAGTTGGAGGATTAGGTAGAAAAGTATGTTTCATTCAGGCTGCATGACCCTTATCTCAATGAGCTGTACACTAGACATGGAATTGTTGCTCTTCTAAATGGATAATAAATTCCAGCCTCAAAAGTTTATATAATTTTTTTATGCCTCTGCAGGCGCTAAGCCATAATTCCTGAGTTCATATCATGCATACAACCATCAGTCTCTGTGTTTACAGGCACACACAGCGGGCTTATTTGTTTATTTTTAGATGTAGTGCCCCTTTGAGTATGAATGTGTACAAACATGAATCAGAAAAAAAAAAGTGTGACAGAATACTAGAGGGCAATATTTAATTTTGCTTTAAAAATGAGCTCTCACCTATTTCTCATGTGTTGAAAATGAAGCTTGTAATTTCCCAAAGGTGTGCAGTGGGAAATAGATAATATTTGGAAATTCATCAGTGGGCTTTTTTCCTATAATGAAAAATATGGACATGAAAAGATTGTTCCTGATAGCCATGGCAGCATTTAGGAAAATATGGAAAGAGATCTTAATAGTAAACTGAATATAAACAAATATACCATTAAAAATTCAATAAGTTCATCTCTCTCTCTGCTTCCAGTATGACAGAAACATAGAAGCACATATATAATGAGTGAATCAAAGGGACAGTGGCTGCATTTTCCCCCTCAGCTCCTAGGATTGTGGGCTCAGTTTTATTTCTTAAGTAAAGAAAAGGGCATCAAAAGGCAAGAATGAAAAAACTAAAGGCAAACAACAGTGGCTTTTGGAAGAACTCTGATCAGATATGTTCTTCTCTGTGAGTGCCTTTATTTATTTAGTGGGAGACTTCTGTCTGGACCCTAGGACATTTATTATTTACCATTATTTTCCACCGTGCCTTATAACTTCAGTTAGGAATAGCATCAAAAAAAATAGAAAATTAGTCAAAATGACTAAAAATAGTAAGCAAACATAGACAATTTCACTTCGAAAATTTAACAAAAAGATCAATTTCTATTTTATTTAGGCTACTATGTTGCCACTTGCCAATATAGTTTTGATTTGTCCTTAACTTATTTACCAAGAGTAATTTACCTCATTATCTTGTGTTTTTAATATCCCTTTTTGTGCAGAATCTGGAATCCCTTTTCTCTTTACAAATTTGAAATTGCTAATGATAATACATAATAATTAATTATGTGTAAAACAGAGACCCTGTATCTTCATATGCTATGCATATATGTTCTGTTTTACTGTTCTTGCAGTGAATTCTGTGTTGCTAATTTAAAAATAATGAGAAAATTACAAAGCAACATCAAAAGTAGAACAGACTCAAGGTATTCTACCATTTAATTCATTTTTCTTTTTCTACTGCAAATATATCTGTCACATGGCTAAATTATGGCTCAAATATTAGAAGAGTCATTCCACATATTAAGATTAGACAGATTCACTGAACTGAGAATTCAGAGGAGAGAGAGAGACAAAGCACAGACTGGAAGTTTGATGAACTAGACTTCAGTAGGTAAAGATATGGTGAAAAATGATTCAGTAAACACCTTTACCGCACATGACTGAGATTCTAGAATTCTAGCAAAATCGTATCAAACATACTGTGGAGCTACAGACTGCTATTTTTAAATAACTCTTGAAGACTGGAACATGGCTAAGGGTCAGAAAGAAAACTCCAGGCTTAGCTTATCAATTTGGGCATTTGGAGAGAAAACATCACTGGATAATTTTACATTCTCTTAAGAGTGAAGGACTCTGATAATTACCAAAACTTTATGAAGCATAAGACCTACTTTTATCACTTTTATTCAAGAGAGGGAAACTTCTTGAAATCACAAATAAGTCTAGACATTCATCTTGATCTCAGTGTGTCTTTGGATTTCCCCCCTTGCAGCATAATAATGACTTTAGAATTACAAAATAGGCCACACAGTTATCCAGAATGCATACAGTAGCTTGATAATAATATAAGAATCACAATGCTAGTGAATTAACTTTATTTTCCTTCTGGAATTAATAAAAAATTCCTCTATGTAACGTATTGACTATGAATCCTTGATGGTCCGTTAAAGACATGGGAATGGTATTTATTAAGAGTGAGTTCCTAAAATGAATGTAAATTCTTCTTACCTGATACATCTTTTTGACTAATTCCATAACTGGCTTAAATTTGGTAAGAGAAAAAAAAAGTTTGAACTACTCTTGCAGCTGCAGCTGCTGTATTGATGCTAATACTGTTATACACTGTACCCCCCAGGCAAAAGCCAAAGGTTTACGGTTGTTCTCTCGCACTCAGCAAGCCGGGCAGGTCATATGCATGGCGCAGTTAGAGATTACCATGGCCTTTTCTCCTTGCTAATTACCCACACTAGAATCCTTGATTCACCCAAACATTAGTTAACAATGTTCTATATGAGAATATTGGAGATGTCTGATGGATTCAGTAGCTGAACCATCAAAAACACAACAAAAAGCTGATTATCAGAAGTACAACCTGATGTGAAATACAGACCAAAACCACAATGAGATACCACCTCACACCAGTAAGAATGGCTAAAATTAACAAGTCAGGAAACAACAAATGTTGGCGAGGACACGGAGAAAGAGGAATCCTTTTACACTGCTGGTGGGAATGCAACCTGGTACAGCCACTCTGGAAAACAGTATGGAGGTTCCTTAAGAAGTTAAAAACAGAGCTACCTTACAACCCAGCAAATGCACTATAGGTATTTACCCAAAGGATACAAACGTAGTGATCCAAAGGGACACCTGCACCTCAATGTTTATAGCAGCAATGTCTACAATAGCCAAACTACAAAAGAGCCCAGGTATTCATCAACAGATGAATAAAGATGTGGTGTATATATATATAATGGAATATTACTCAGCCATCAAAAAATGAAATCTTACCATTTCCAACAACATGGATGTAACCAGAAGGTATTATGCTAAGCAAAGTAAGTCAATTAGAGAAAGACAATTACTCTCTGATTTCACTCCTAGTTGGAATTTAAGAGACAAAATAGAGGATCACAGGGGAAGGGAGAGGAAAATAAAATAAGATGAAATCAGAGAGGGAGACAAATCATAAGAAACTCTTAACTATAGGAAACAAACTAAGGGTTGCTGGAGGGGAGGGAGGTGGGGGGGTGGGGTAACTGGGTGATGGACATTAAGGAGGGCACATGATGTAAGGAGCACTGGATATTATATGCAACTGATGAGTCACTGAGCTCTACCTCTGAAATTAATATTACACTGTATTAATTAATTGAATTTAAATAAAATAAAATTTAAAAAA
>NC_048220.1:76922483-76931997 GCF_002007445.2 Ailuropoda melanoleuca | reverse complement strand
AAAAAAAAAAGTGTGACAGAATACTAGAGGGCAATATTTAATTTTGCTTTAAAAATGAGCTCTCACCTATTTCTCATGTGTTGAAAATGAAGCTTGTAATTTCCCAAAGGTGTGCAGTGGGAAATAGATAATATTTGGAAATTCATCAGTGGGCTTTTTTCCTATAATGAAAAATATGGACATGAAAAGATTGTTCCTGATAGCCATGGCAGCATTTAGGAAAATATGGAAAGAGATCTTAATAGTAAACTGAATATAAACAAATATACCATTAAAAATTCAATAAGTTCATCTCTCTCTCTGCTTCCAGTATGACAGAAACATAGAAGCACATATATAATGAGTGAATCAAAGGGACAGTGGCTGCATTTTCCCCCTCAGCTCCTAGGATTGTGGGCTCAGTTTTATTTCTTAAGTAAAGAAAAGGGCATCAAAAGGCAAGAATGAAAAAACTAAAGGCAAACAACAGTGGCTTTTGGAAGAACTCTGATCAGATATGTTCTTCTCTGTGAGTGCCTTTATTTATTTAGTGGGAGACTTCTGTCTGGACCCTAGGACATTTATTATTTACCATTATTTTCCACCGTGCCTTATAACTTCAGTTAGGAATAGCATCAAAAAAAATAGAAAATTAGTCAAAATGACTAAAAATAGTAAGCAAACATAGACAATTTCACTTCGAAAATTTAACAAAAAGATCAATTTCTATTTTATTTAGGCTACTATGTTGCCACTTGCCAATATAGTTTTGATTTGTCCTTAACTTATTTACCAAGAGTAATTTACCTCATTATCTTGTGTTTTTAATATCCCTTTTTGTGCAGAATCTGGAATCCCTTTTCTCTTTACAAATTTGAAATTGCTAATGATAATACATAATAATTAATTATGTGTAAAACAGAGACCCTGTATCTTCATATGCTATGCATATATGTTCTGTTTTACTGTTCTTGCAGTGAATTCTGTGTTGCTAATTTAAAAATAATGAGAAAATTACAAAGCAACATCAAAAGTAGAACAGACTCAAGGTATTCTACCATTTAATTCATTTTTCTTTTTCTACTGCAAATATATCTGTCACATGGCTAAATTATGGCTCAAATATTAGAAGAGTCATTCCACATATTAAGATTAGACAGATTCACTGAACTGAGAATTCAGAGGAGAGAGAGAGACAAAGCACAGACTGGAAGTTTGATGAACTAGACTTCAGTAGGTAAAGACATGGTGAAAAATGATTCAGTAAACACCTTTACCGCACATGACTGAGATTCTAGAATTCTAGCAAAATCGTATCAAACATACTGTGGAGCTACAGACTGCTATTTTTAAATAACTCTTGAAGACTGGAACATGGCTAAGGGTCAGAAAGAAAACTCCAGGCTTAGCTTATCAATTTGGGCATTTGGAGAGAAAACATCACTGGATAATTTTACATTCTCTTAAGAGTGAAGGACTCTGATAATTACCATAACTTTATGAAGCATAAGACCTACTTTTATCACTTTTATTCAAGACAGGGAAACTTCTTGAAATCACAAATAAGTCTAGACATTCATCTTGATCTCAGTGTGTCTTTGGATTTCCCCCCTTGCAGCATAATAATGACTTTAGAATTACAAAATAGGCCACACAGTTATCCAGAATGCATACAGTAGCTTGATAATAATATAAGAATCACAATGCTAGTGAATTAACTTTATTTTCCTTCTGGAATTAATAAAAAATTCCTCTATGTAACGTATTGACTATGAATCCTTGATGGTCCGTTAAAGACATGGGGATGGTATTTATTAAGAGTGAGTTCCTAAAATGAATGTAAATTCTTCTTACCTGATACATCTTTTTGACTAATTCCATAACTGGCTTAAATTTGGTAAGAGAAAAAAAAAGTTTGAACTACTCTTGCAGCTGCAGCTGCTGTATTGATGCTAATACTGTTATACACTGTACCCCCCAGGCAAAAGCCAAAGGTTTACGGTTGTTCTCTTGCACTCAGCAAGCCGGGCAGGTCATATGCATGGCGCAGTTAGAGATTACCATGGCCTTTTCTCCTTGCTAATTACCCACACTAGAATCCTTGATTCACCCAAACATTAGTTAACAATGTTCTATATGAGAATATTGGAGATGTCTGATGGATTCAGTAGCTGAACCATCAAAAACACAACAAAAAGCTGATTATCAGAAGTACAACCTGATGTGAAATACAGACCAAAACCACAATGAGATACCACCTCACACCAGTAAGAATGGCTAAAATTAACAAGTCAGGAAACAACAAATGTTGGCGAGGACACGGAGAAAGAGGAATCCTTTTACACTGCTGGTGGGAATGCAACCTGGTACAGCCACTCTGGAAAACAGTATGGAGGTTCCTTAAGAAGTTAAAAACAGAGCTACCTTACAACCCAGCAAATGCACTATAGGTATTTACCCAAAGGATACAAATGTAGTGATCCAAAGGGACACCTGCACCTCAATGTTTATAGCAGCAATGTCTACAATAGCCGAACTACAAAAGAGCCCAGGTATTCATCAACAGATGAATAAAGATGTGGTGTATATATATATAATGGAATATTACTCAGCCATCAAAAAATGAAATCTTACCATTTCCAACAACATGGATGTAACCAGAAGGTATTATGCTAAGCAAAGTAAGTCAATTAGAGAAAGACAATTACTCTCTGATTTCACTCCTAGTTGGAATTTAAGAGACAAAATAGAGGATCACAGGGGAAGGGAGAGGAAAATAAAATAAGATGAAATCAGAGAGGGAGACAAATCATAAGAAACTCTTAACTATAGGAAACAAACTAAGGGTTGCTGGAGGGGAGGGAGGTGGGGGGGTGGGGTAACTGGGTGATGGACATTAAGGAGGGCACATGATGTAAGGAGCACTGGATATTATATGCAACTGATGAGTCACTGAGCTCTACCTCTGAAATTAATATTACACTGTATTAATTAATTGAATTTAAATAAAATAAAATTTAAAAAATTTTTTAAAAAGTTCAACCTGATGTAAATGAACTCAACACAGCCATGTAAGGAACAGGGATAGACATGAGATAACTTTCTGGTTCTATTAGGAAATTTATAATTTAAATAAACTTTTTCATAAATTTTGGTAACTTTCATAAATTTTGGTAAAATCTTCACTGTTACAACTGAAGAGATAATACACGTGGAATGGTAGAAGGATATTTTCCAAAGCTACTTTCTTTCCATGGGATATTTTGATATGATAAAAGAATATCTGAATTCCATCAATGATAGCAAGTTGATGAAAGGTGATTTCAGTAAATAATAAGCCCCTATCTAAATCCAAAATGGAGTTTAAGATCATTCAAACCTGGCTATTTCTGAGGTACTCAGTTTCATTTCCTGCCTAACAATGATGGGCTGGGTGCTCATTTTGCTATTTTTGACAGCATATTTTTGTGTCATAACATTTCAAATCACTTGGGTATACCAACACAAGACCAGAAAAAAACTTAATTGTGAGTGAAGACATATATGTGCTAGTTTATAAAAATGTCTTATCTCTCCATACTAGAACAAGAGTATTATGGAGACAATACAGTTTTTATGTACTTAGGATATTTTAAAAGATTCATATTATTATAAAAGAAAATACTAATGTTAAAAGAATACAAAAGGAAATACATTAGAATATGAGTCTCACAGGAGTTTTACTTCCCATAGATATTACATGCTCTCAGTATGTATGTGTGTGTATATATGTTTGTATATCTTTACAAACAATAATATAGGCAATTAACTAATGAAAAAAGAAATAAGATAGCTTTTAGTACATGAAAACATAGNAAAAGGAAATACATTAGAATATGAGTCTCACAGGAGTTTTACTTCCCATAGATATTACATGCTCTCAGTATGTATGTGTGTGTATATATGTTTGTATATCTTTACAAACAATAATATAAATAGGCAATTAACTAATAAAAAAAAAGATAGCTTTTAATACATGAAAACATAGTTCTTCACAATACAATGATCAAGTAATATTTTTACCCACCAAATTAGAAAATGCATATTAAATTTGATAAAAGAATTTAGCAAAAATGTAGGGAAGCAGAAACTCTCATATGCTACTGCAGGAGTCAATAATCTAGAACTACCAGTTATCATTTTAAACACACAATTTAACCAATTTTTGTTTTATTTTTATTTTTCTTATTGGCTTGCACATGACATTTACATAAAATAAGCATGTTATTGTAGATTTCTGGGNTTCACAATACAATGATCAAGTAATATTTTTACCCACCAAATTAGAAAATGCATATTAAATTTGATAAAAGAATTTAGCAAAAATGTAGGGAAGCAGAAACTCTCATCTGCTACTGCAGGAGTCAATAATCTAGAACTACCAGTTATCATTTTAAACACACAATTTAACCAATTTTTGTTTTATTTTTATTTTTCTTATTGGCTTGCACATGATATTTACATAAAATAAGCATCTTATTGTAGATTTCTGGGTGTCAGTTTTTTCCAGTTTATAATTTATCTTTTGACCGTGCCTTCAGTATTGATTTTGCATGTAAAGTGCAGTTGTATCACTTTATGCCATCAAATTAATTAGTTCTTACAGTCTTCTTAGTTTTTGTCTTACTTTAAAAGTTTTTCTCTATACAAATCATAAAAAAGAAAGGCTTACTCTTGTTTTTGTTGTTTTATATGTGATTTTGTGTACTGGTTTATTGAAAGCTTTTATTACCAAATATTAATCATAACGTAAATTAGGAAGACTTATATAATAGGTCAACATATAATTTTACAAATTAATTTTTGCTCTATTCACTTAATTTTTTCTTTGATTAAATACTTTAAGTAAGTTAAAAATACCACATTTCAGCTACCTATTTTACCTAAAAACCAGCACGCATACCTAGAAAAAATTTACACAGTTATTGATCTATAAGAATTTCAACATTTGGGTACAAATTAGTTAAATTAGATACTGAAACTGGTTCTGGTAAGGTTTCTACAAGAATAATTATGAGACAAAAAAGACCCACTTTTAACAAAGTATTCCGAAGATGAGTTCTTTGAAATCAAAGCCATCAACCCATAACATACTATAATTTTCTAACCTAGCTTAACAATAATTATACTATGTATTTTGAGAGAATAATGATTTTGAAAGGTTAATTGCTTTCAGAGATTAACCATTCTGCAATGTTCAGATCCAACCTGGTTAATCAATGATTTTGTATGATAAGAGAAAAGCTTCTACAGACATCCTAGCTACGTTTGTGTCTTTTACATTAAGCATATATTAATGGCAGTGACTTAAAAGCTATCAACATATATCATCAGAAGTAGTGTCATAAACAGCCAAATTCATAATAATCAATGAAAGTAATTGAAGAAGAGCCTTAAAATTATTTCATTCATCAAAGTAGCATTATTCAACTATGAAATTAAAAGAATACACTGCCCAATTTTCAATACAGTATTGATAGTGAAATTTTTTAGATTTCTGAAAAAAATACAGTTGTTAATGATCTTGACACGGTCTAAAAACAGAATTCAGATGTATCAACTTAAGAAGTATTGACTGATTCCTTTTTCTTTCTCCTCCCTGACTTCAGATTCATACATATGTATACTTTTTCAGAACTCATTTTAGGGACAATCTTCATTTACTTTAAGCCACATTTATGATACAGTAAAATGGTGGCATGATGTACACTGGTAAATACAGAAGATCGGACTCGTTGCTTTAACCCAAATGCTTTATCTTCCCTTTTCTCTTTGTCTCAATAATCTTCTCCTCCAACTTTTATTCAGAATTGAGAGCTCTGGATATATTTTAAAATTATTTTTCCATGAGACTTCTAAAGCTGTCGTTTTTCTACTATAAAAACACAACCTTCAATGTATAACTAATTTTTAATCTTTGATCATTTTCATTATATTCACTTTTTTGTATTCACAAATATATATATATTTTTAAAGATTTTATTTATTTATTTGACAGAGAGAGAGACAGCCAGCGAGAGAGGGAACACAGGCAGGGGGAGTGGGAGAGGAAGGAGCAGGCTCCCAGCACAGGAGCCTGATGTGTGGCTTGATCCCAGAACGCCGGGATCACGCCCTGAGCCGAAGGCAGACGCTTAATGACTGAGCCACCCAGGCGCCCCCACAAATATATTTTTAACAAAGAAAGAGGTGAAAGGATAAAGTCGTGAAGTGGAACAATATATATATGAAACACATAAAACAGAAAGTAAATTATTCACATATCATAGGTTAAAAAAGAGACAAATCATTTTAGGCTTAAAGCACAATGATGATATCTCTCCATGACAGGGATTTTGTATCTAATTCAAAACAAATGGGAAGAAAGACCATTGACTGATAATAGTAAATATCATAAGAAGAGACATCTTGATGTCACTTTACCCTTCATTCATTGAAAAGGATAGATCATGGTTTGTTTGTGATGTCAAAGAATGACAAGAAGATAGAAAAATGAAAAGAACAATAACTGAACAATATCTTATTCTTAAAAGATGTCAATTATGCCACTTATATGCCATCTAAATATTGTGATTTTTTTTACTTCAAACTATTTTTAAACTGTTTACTTCAAACACAAAAATACTGAGATAATATGTGATTTCAGCAAATTCTCTCTCTCTCTCTCTCTCTCTCTAATTTGTAAATATTTGAATCTAACCTGGACTTAAGAAAATCTCTCCTGAAATCTATCAATCTGGTATAAAAATAATTTACCTTAGAGAGTTTCATTAAGTTTTGAAATGAAATGCACATTAAAACATTTAGAATGTAGTATCTAGTTATAATGTTTCATATATTACTATAAAGTTCCTAAACATATATGCACTCTTTTTTCTGGATTTAGAAGCAGGAATTAGTTGAAACCTAGGTGATTTTTTTAAAAAATATTTTACTACATAATAGTGTTTCTCAAAATATATTGTTAGAGTACCATTTCTGTGACATTAGAAACTAACATACTACTAGATAGAAGAATGTAACAATAAAAAATATTTGGGGGACAATTTAAACTGGTATCCATACGGTAGAACTTCTCAGAACCCGTAATATTATATAATACCTATTCTGAATTTGTCAAAAGAACAATATAGTATAACATATTCCAAACATATTGACCACATTTGCTTCAAGAAGAATCTTGCAGAAATAATATTTTACAGCACAAATTTTGGCAGACACAGACATGTTTTGTGAATTTCTTGGAAATATAAGCTAATATTTTTTAATAAGAAATGACTGTATCCCAATGTATTTGGTATGTACAAGTGTGTATGGATAGGGCCTACAAAGAGTGCCTAGCATAACTGAGTACTCAATAGGAGGCAGATTTATTTTTTTTTAATTTTTATGTTATTATTATGTGTGTAGGTTTTTAGCAAATAAGTTTAAACCATTCTTAAAATCCTAACACACTACGAAAATAACTGACATAATGTAAAGGACTTCTGAGAATCTCAGAATAACACTGTCTCATTCTAGTGTTATCAGAGATCCTTCTTAGGAAGCAGAAGTGAACTTTCACAATCATGATTTTCTAGGTGTCAGTATATGTTGAAATTCTCTTACTAAACTGAGGCAACAAATCATGTACTTAATTTTTTTAATGCAGGTATTTGGTGGTGTTTTTTAAGTTATTTCTACTCAATGGCACATTTGCAAAATAATTAGCTGGCAATAAATACATCACTCAAGAAAATAAATGAGAGATGATGAGAAAAATCAAGCCCATGTCTTTGGTTTAATGCCCATTTTGTCAGGTTAGTGCTTCTCAAACTTGAATGCACAGGATGATCCCATGGGGTCATTTTAGGAACACAGCTTCCCAAGCCTCACCTTTCCAGAGATTCTGATTGGATGGGTCTGAGATCAGTCACAGAACTGATTTTTTCCACGTGCCTCAGGCCATTCTAAAACTTCTGATCCATGGACCATACTTTGCCATATACTAGGTTAGGATGGTCTCATGGACTTGCCTGATCACTTTCTTCTTCCTCTGAGATGGCTACATTCTCTTCCTTTACTTGTTTTTTATGGGTGTTGCTTTTATTACTATGTCACAAGGCAGATTCATCAAAGAGAAAAGGGCAGCACAACTTTTGTAGAGATTGAAAATGCTTATATTTTAATCATATTAGAGACTTAAAGAAAGAAATACAATGTATCATAAATGTGCCATGATATTTACTGATGACCAATATACTGAGATATAAAAGGCAAAAGAAATGGATATTCTTTTCCCCCTCAACTATGTCTCTCAAGAACAGAACTTGGAAGGGTTGAGTTGTATTCCTGAAAACTCAAACTACAATCACTTTCTTATATATTCATCCATAAACATTTATTCAACAGCTATTAGACATCAAGCATTTGCTTCCTGCAGATAAGCCACCTCTACCTTCAAGGTACTTCCACTATTTGGGTACTCTGAGATCTGATGAACTAGTTCGATGGTGAGCATTGACATTTCTCTATGACTAACAGACATTTAGTACATGAGACTTTATTTGCCTATATACCTATTCTGATTTTTAAGCTTTTAATAAACTATTTAGGTTTTTAATCTTACAGAAATATTAGTAATGTTTTAAGATTGTTCTTTACCTTACAGCTCTTCCACATTATTGACCATTTTGGTTTTCCTCAGTGATGTGTGGAAATCTGCCTTAAAGATATTAAAGGGCCCTTTTCTCTAACTAAGCAATAAAGGCAAACCTTGATTTCACCAGATAATTAGGTCATATTACCTGCCCTTCACTAAGGCAGTGTAGGCCTGATCTTTGTGTTTTGAATTAAAAAATTGGTATTTAAAAGAGAGCTATTAACTTCCAAGGAATAGGAAATTCCAAGGATAATAAAATGTTGCAACCGTTACAATCTCACTTTGCCAGTTGTACAAATTAAATTTCCATTTCTTAACATATTACATATTAATTGCTATTTATAGGAAGAGGGACATAAAGGGCCACAAAGACACAATATAACAGAAGCTATTTTACTATTGCCAGCATACATTTTGCACAATGGTTCAACAATGAGCTTGCATTATTTGTGGAGATTTTTCTCTCACTTTCATAGGTGTACTCCAAAGCAAACTTTTATTCAATTATAATGACAACTTTTAATTAATTATTTAAAGCTTTTAAACACACACACACACATATACATATACACACATATGTGTATGTATACACTTAAATACATCCACATGCATATATATACACATACATGTGTATATCTATTTGTATTTGTAAACTCTTAGAATTCATCCATATAAGATGGTTTTCTTCATCCATGAATCACTCATCACAGTCTCCTTATTTACTCTAGGTAAGGAAATGTACAAGAAAAATGGTAGCAAAGAGAAATACCACTTACTTGATTAGAGTCATTCAATTCTTTTTCAGGGATGCATTGTAAATAACTAAACCAACCAAACAAGATTTCTAATCTGTGT
>NC_048220.1:76898252-76919128 GCF_002007445.2 Ailuropoda melanoleuca | reverse complement strand
AACCTGATGTAAATGAACTCAACACACCCATGTAAGGAACAGGGATAGACATGAGATAACTTTCTGGTTCTATTAGGAAATTTATAATTTAAATAAACTTTTTCATAAATTTTGGTAACTTTCATAAATTTTGGTAAAGTCTTCACTGTTACAACTGAAGAGATAATACACGTGGAATGGTTGAAGGATATTTTCCAAAGCTACTTTCTTTCCATGGGATATTTTGATATGATAAAAGAATATCTGAATTCCATCAATGATAGCAAGTTGATGAAAGGTGATTTCAGTAAATAATAAGCCCCTATCTAAATCCAAAATGGAGTTTAAGATCATTCAAACCTGGCTATTTCTGAGGTACTCAGTTTCATTTCCTGCCTAACAATGATGGGCTGGGTGCTCATTTTGCTATTTTTGACAGCATATTTTTGTGTCATAACATTTCAAATCACTTGGGTATACCAACACAAGACCAGAAAAAAACTTAATTGTGAGTGAAGACATATATGTGCTAGTTTATAAAAATGTCTTATCTCTCCATACTAGAACAAGAGTATTATGGAGACAATACAGTTTTTATGTACTTAGGATATTTTTAAAGATTCATATTATTATAAAAGAAAATACTAATGTTAAAAGAATACAAAAGGAAATACATTAGAATATGAGTCTCACAGGAG
Source organism: Ailuropoda melanoleuca (assembly GCF_002007445.2). NCBI lineage: Eukaryota > Metazoa > Chordata > Mammalia > Carnivora > Ursidae > Ailuropoda > Ailuropoda melanoleuca. The sequence goes on along the minus strand of NC_048220.1, from coordinate 76,918,451 downwards.
TTTTACTTCCCATAGATATTACATGCTCTCAGTATGTATGTGTGTGTATATATGTTTGTATATCTTTACAAACAATAATATAAATAGGCAATTAACTAATAAAAAAAAAGATAGCTTTTAATACATGAAAACATAGTTCTTCACAATACAATGATCAAGTAATATTTTTACCCACCAAATTAGAAAATGCATATTAAATTTGATAAAAGAATTTAGCAAAAATGTAGGGAAGCAGAAACTCTCATCTGCTACTGCAGGAGTCAATAATCTAGAACTACCAGTTATCATTTTAAACACACAATTTAACCAATTTTTGTTTTATTTTTATTTTTCTTATTGGCTTGCACATGATATTTACATAAAATAAGCATCTTATTGTAGATTTCTGGGTGTCAGTTTTTTCCAGTTTATAATTTATCTTTTGACCGTGCCTTCAGTATTGATTTTGCATGTAAAGTGCAGTTGTATCACTTTATGCCATCAAATTAATTAGTTCTTACAGTCTTCTTAGTTTTTGTCTTACTTTAAAAGTTTTTCTCTATACAAATCATAAAAAAGAAAGGCTTACTCTTGTTTTTGTTGTTTTATATGTGATTTTGTGTACTGGTTTATTGAAAGCTTTTATTACCAAATGTTAATCATAACGTAAATTAGGAAGACTTATATAATAGGTCAACATATAATTTTACAAATTAATTTTTGCTCTATTCACTTAATTTTTTCTTTGATTAAATACTTTAAGTAAGTTAAAAATACCACATTTCAGCTACCTATTTTACCTAAAAACCAGCACGCATACCTAGAAAAAATTTACACAGTTATTGATCTATAAGAATTTCAACATTTGGGTACAAATTATTTGTTAAATTAGATACTGAAACTGGTTCTGGTAAGGTTTCTACAAGAATAATTATGAGACAAAAAAGACCCACTTTTAACAAAAGTATTCCGAAGATGAGTTCTTTGAAATCAAAGCCATCAACCCATAACATACTATAATTTTCTAACCTAGCTTAACAATAATTATACTATGTATTTTGAGAGAATAATGATTTTGAAAGGTTAATTGCTTTCAGAGATTAACCATTCTTCAATGTTCAGATCCAACCTGGTTAATCAATGATTTTGTATGATAAGAGAAAAGCTTCTACAGACATCCTAGCTACGTTTGTGTCTTTTACATTAAGCATATATTAATGGCAGTGACTTAAAAGCTATCAACATATATCACCAGAAGTAGTGTCATAAACAGCCAAATTCATAATAATCAATGAAAGTAATTGAAGAAGAGCCTTAAAATTATTTCATTCATCAAAGTAACATTATTCAACTATGAAATTAAAAGAATACACTGCCCAATTTTCAATACAGTATTGATAGTGAAATTTTTTAGATTTCTGAAAAAAATACAGTTGTTAATGATCTTGACACGGTCTAAAAACAGAATTCAGATATATCAACTTAAGAAGTATTAACTGATTCCTTTTTCTTTCTCCTCCCTGACTTCAGATTCATACATATGTATACTTTTTCAGAACTCATTTTAGGGACAATCTTCATTTACTTTAAGCCACATTTATGATACAGTAAAATGGTGGCATGATGTACACTGGTAAATACAGAAGATCGGACTCGTTGCTTTAACCCAAATGCTTTATCTTCCCTTTTCTCTTTGTCTCAATAATCTTCTCCTCCAACTTTTATTCAGAATTGAGAGCTCTGGATATATTTTAAAATTATTTTTCCATGAGACTTCTAAAGCTGTCGTTTTTCTACTATAAAAACACAACCTTCAATGTATAACTAATTTTTAATCTTTGATCATTTTCATTATATTCACTTTTTTGTATTCACAAATATATATATATTTTTAAAGATTTTATTTATTTATTTGACAGAGAGAGAGACAGCCAGCGAGAGAGGGAACACAGGCAGGGGGAGTGGGAGAGGAAGGAGCAGGCTCCCAGCACAGGAGCCTGATGTGTGGCTTGATCCCAGAACGCCGGGATCACGCCCTGAGCCGAAGGCAGACGCTTAATGACGGAGCCACCCAGGCGCCCCCACAAATATATTTTTAACAAAGAAAGAGGTGAAAGGATAAAGTCGTGAAGTGGAACAATATATATATGAAACACATAAAACAGAAAGTAAATTATTCACATATCATAGGTTAAAAAAGAGACAAATCATTTTAGGCTTAAAGCACAATGATGATATCTCTCCATGACAGGGATTTTGTATCTAATTCAAAACAAATGGGAAGAAAGACCATTGACTGATAATAGTAAATATCATAAGAAGAGACATCTTGATGTCACTTTACCCTTCATTCATTGAAAAGGATAGATCATGGTTTGTTTGTGATGTCAAAGAATGACAAGAAGATAGAAAAATGAAAAGAACAATAACTGAACAATATCTTATTCTTAAAAGATGTCAATTATGCCACTTATATGCCATCTAAATATTGTGATTTTTTTTACTTCAAACTATTTTTAAACTGTTTACTTCAAACACAAAAATACTGAGATAATATGTGATTTCAGCAAATTCTCTCTCTCTCTCTCTCTCTCTCTAATTTGTAAATATTTGAATCTAACCTGGACTTAAGAAAATCTCTCCTGAAATCTATCAATCTGGTATAAAAATAATTTACCTTAGAGAGTTTCATTAAGTTTTGAAATGAAATGCACATTAAAACATTTAGAATGTAGTATCTAGTTATAATGTTTCATATATTAGTATAAAGTTCCTAAACATATATGCACTCTTTTTTCTGGATTTAGAAGCAGGAATTAGTTGAAACCTAGGTGATTTTTTTAAAAAATATTTTACTACATAATAGTGTTTCTCAAAATATATTGTTAGAGTACCATTTCTGTGACATTAGAAACTAACATACTACTAGATAGAAGAATGTAACAATAAAAAATATTTGGGGGACAATTTAAACTGGTATCCATACGGTAGAACTTCTCAGAACCCGTAATATTATATAATACCTATTCTGAATTTGTCAAAAGAACAATATAGTATAACATATTCCAAACATATTGACCACATTTGCTTCAAGAAGAATCTTGCAGAAATAATATTTTACAGCACAAATTTTGGCAGACACAGACATGTTTTGTGAATTTCTTGGAAATATAAGCTAATATTTTTTAATAAGAAATGACTGTATCCCAATGTATTTGGTATGTACAAGTGTGTATGGATAGGGCCTACAAAGAGTGCCTAGCATAACTGAGTACTCAATAGGAGGCAGATTTATTTTTTTTTAATTTTTATGTTATTATTATGTGTGTAGGTTTTTAGCAAATAAGTTTAAACCATTCTTAAAATCCTAACACACTACGAAAATAACTGACATAATGTAAAGGACTTCTGAGAATCTCAGAATAACACTGTCTCATTCTAGTGTTATCAGAGATCCTTCTTAGGAAGCAGAAGTGAACTTTCACAATCATGATTTTCTAGGTGTCAGTATATGTTGAAATTTTCTTACTAAACTGAGGCAACAAATCATGTACTTAATTTTTTTAATGCAGGTATTTGGTGGTGTTTTTTAAGTTATTTCTACTCAATGGCACATTTGCAAAATAATTAGCTGGCAATAAATACATCACTCAAGAAAATAAATGAGAGATGATGAGAAAAATCAAGCCCATGTCTTTGGTTTAATGCCCATTTTGTCAGGTTAGTGCTTCTCAAACTTGAATGCACAGGATGATCCCATGGGGTCATTTTAGGAACACAGCTTCCCAAGCCTCACCTTTCCAGAGATTCTGATTGGATGGGTCTGAGATCAGTCACAGAACTGATTTTTTCCACGTGCCCCAGGCCATTCTAAAACTTCTGATCCATGGACCATACTTTGCCATATACTAGGTTAGGATGGTCTCACGGACTTGCCTGATCACTTTCTTCTTCCTCTGAGATGGCTACATTCTCTTCCTTTACTTGTTTTTTATGGGTGTTGCTATTATTACTATGTCACAAGGCAGATTCATCAAAGAGAAAAGGGCAGCACAACTTTTGTAGAGATTGAAAATGCTTATATTTTAATCATATTAGAGACTTAAAGAAAGAAATACAATGTATCATAAATGTGCCATGATATTTACTGATGACCAATATACTGAGATATAAAAGGCAAAAGAAACGGATATTCTTTTCCCCCTCAACTATGTCTCTCAAGAACAGAACTTGGAAGGGTTGAGTTGTATTCCTGAAAACTCAAACTACAATCACTTTCTTATATATTCATCCATAAACATTTATTCAACAGCTATTAGACATCAAGCATTTGCTTCCTGCAGATAAGCCACCTCTACCTTCAAGGTACTTCCACTATTTGGGTACTCTGAGATCTGATGAACTAGTTCGATGGTGAGCATTGACATTTCTCTATGACTAACAGACATTTAGTACATGAGACTTTATTTGCCTATATACCTATTCTGATTTTTAAGCTTTTAATAAACTATTTAGGTTTTTAATCTTACAGAAATATTAGTAATGTTTTAAGATTGTTCTTTACCTTACAGCTCTTCCACATTATTGACCATTTTGGTTTTCCTCAGTGATGTGTGGAAATCTGCCTTAAAGATATTAAAGGGCCCTTTTCTCTAACTAAGCAATAAAGGCAAACCTTGATTTCACCAGATAATTAGGTCATATTACCTGCCCTTCACTAAGGCAGTGTAGGCCTGATCTTTGTGTTTTGAATTAAAAAATTGGTATTTAAAAGAGAGCTATTAACTTCCAAGGAATAGGAAATTCCAAGGATAATAAAATGTTGCAACCATTACAATCTCACTTTGCCAGTTGTACAAATTAAATTTCCATTTCTTAACATATTACATATTAATTGCTATTTATAGGAAGATGGACATAAAGGGCCACAAAGACACAATATAACAGAAGCTATTTTACTATTGCCAGCATACATTTTGCACAATGGTTCAACAATGAGCTTGCATTATTTGTGGAGATTTTTCTCTCACTTTCATAGGTGTACTCCAAAGCAAACTTTTATTCAATTATAATGACAACTTTTAATTAATTATTTAAAGCTTTTAAACACACACACACACATATACATATACACACATATGTGTATGTATACACTTAAATACATCCACATGCATATATATACACATACATGTGTATATCTATTTGTATTTGTAAACTCTTAGAATTCATCCATATAAGATGGTTTTCTTCATCCATGAATCACTCATCACAGTCTCCTTATTTACTCTAGGTAAGGAAATGTACAAGAAAAATGGTAGCAAAGAGAAATACCACTTACTTGATTAGAGTCATTCAATTCTTTTTCAGGGATGCATTGTAAATAACTAAACCAACCAAACAAGATTTCTAATCTGTGTTTCAAAAAGGCTTTATGAGTTTCCTAATTTACTATCCAATAACATGCAGAGTTTCTATAGCAACTGTGTAAGAAAACATAGCCCTTGTGTTATAGCACTTGAAATAGGAGGAATGCTCCATAGGCACACAAATACATTTTAAAAATTAGAAAATAACCTGTCTCAGTGAGTAGCATACTCTGTTGCATGTACAAATAGAGCATCATATTGTCTTTCCTGGAGAATGATTATATCTACATTTATATCTACACCTTTATCTATATCTATATACAAGTCCATTTTCAAAGAAGTTAGCTAGATACAGAATTTGTAGTTCACAGTAAATTGTATTCATTACTAAATAAATGACTGCTCTTCATCAAAACTCTCTCCCATTGTTTACTTTTATTTAGAAGGCAAGATTATTTTATTTATTTGTTTTTTAAAGAAATATTTTTAGAGGAGTTTTAGGTTTACATCAGAATTGAGAAGATACAAGGTTCCCAGATACCCATTGACCCTCCACCTGCATAGCCTCTCCCATTACTGATATTGCTCAACAGGATGGCACTTCTACTTTTTACCAAGGATGAAACTTCACTGACACATCATAACCACCCAAAGTCCATAATTTACATTACAATCTGCTCTTGGTGTTGTGCATTCTACAGATTTGGATAAATGTGTAATGATATACATCCATCATGATAGTACCAAACAGTATTTTCACTGTCCTAAAAATTCTCTGTGCTTAAGTCTAATTCATCCCCTCTGTCAAATACTGGCAACCACTGATATTTTTACTGTCTCTACAGTTTTGCCTTTCCAGAATATCACATAGTTGGAATCATACACGTAGCATTTTCACGTTGACTTATTTCACTTAGTAAGTTGCACTTAAGTTTCCTCCATGTCTTTTCATGGACTGCTAGCTCTTACCTTTTTAACCTTAAATAATACTCCATTTTCTGAATTGTACCACAGTTTATTTAACCATTCACTTAGTGAAGGACATCTTGGTTGCTTCCAAGCTTTGGTGATTATGAATAAAGGTGCTGTAACTACCTATGTTCATGCTTTTTTGTGGACATAAGTTTTCAACTCCTTTGGGTAAATATCAAGGAGTACAATTGCTAAATCCTATGGTAAGAGTATGCTTAATTTTGAAAAAAACTGCCAAAATACCTTCCAGAATGGCTGTATCATTTTACATTCCTACCAGCAATAAATGAGTTCTAGTTGCGCCACATTCTCATCAACATTTGGTGTTGTCAGTGTTCTGTATTTTGGCCACTCTGATAGGTTAACAGTGGTATTGCATTATTGTTTTAATTTACATTTCCCTGATAACCTATGGTGCAGAGCATCTTTTCATATGCTTATTTGCCATCTGTATATTTTCCTTAGTGAGCTATATGTTAAAGTCTTTGTCTTATTTATTAATCTTTTTGGGGTTTTTGTTGTTGTTGTTGTTGTTTTACTATTGAGTTTTAAGAGTCCTTTGTGTATTTTGGATAACAATCCTTTATCAGATGTGTCTTTTAATATTTTCTCCCAGTATGCATTTTGTCTTCTCCATCTTATCAATTACTTCTTTCATGGACTGTGCCTCTGATGTTTTATCTAGAAAGTCATGACCAGACCCAAGGTCACCTAGGTTTTCTCCTGTTATCTTCTAGGTGTTTTACAGTTTTGCCTTTTAACTTTAGGTCTGTAATCCATATTCAGTAAACTTATGGTATAATTTCTTTTTATTTTATGTTATAAAAGTATTGGCACACAACACACTGAAAATATATAAAAACGACAATAAAAATGTATCCTTTCACACCAGATAGTTTGAAAGCACTACCCCTTGGCACTTACCCATTTTCCCCCTTATTTCTATGCAATATCATGTTATTTCAGTCCTCTGGGAGATTTCATAAAATCCCCTATTCATTGCAATCACTGTCACTGCTGTCTCATTGCCTGTTTCATGTCTTTTGATGCTTATACATGATCAGTCTCACAATATCATCACTACAGCTAACACCTTCTGGTTGAGGAATGGAGATCTCTGTTTTGATGACTGAAAGGTGAAGTTGTATTGTGCTCTCAAATGTTTCTCACAGGTATACCATCTGTCAACCATTCTTATAATTCTTTCTGTTCTCTCCTTCTCTTGTACTCAGATTGGTAGGCATGAAGGCAGATAAGCTATTTAATGAATTAAGTGTTTTCCTCGTGTTGCACATGTTATTTTTTTAAAAAGATTTTATTTATTTATTCGACAGAGAGAGAGACAGCCAGCGAGAAAGGGAACACAAGCAGGGGGAGTGGGAAAGGAAGAGGCAGGCTCATAGCAGAGGAGCCTGATGTGGGGCTCGATCCCATAACACCGGGATCACACCCTGAGCTGAAGGCAGAAGCTTAACCGCTGTGCCACCCAGGCGCCCCATGCACATGCTATTTTTGCATGTGATTTATCTTTTTCCTGATTTATCTTCAATGTCTTGTACTGACCTTGATTAACTTAATTTTATAAAGATAGTGTAAATATTTTTGCTAAAAATGGAATTTCAACCATTCTAAATATCCTATTCCTAGTTGAAGACTAATATCATCGTGTATTGAATATTGTTTTGAAAACTGAAAGCTGTATTTCTCATAAATCTATGCCTATGTTTTTATTGAAAAAAATGAGGCCTCTTAAAGCTTCAATCTATACTAAAAGTGAATATAAGAGCACTTAACACTTTTATCTTAATTTTCTTTATTTTAAATAATTTGCCATTATCACAAATCAACTAAAATCACCACAACATAACGTATCCTGAAGATTACACACATCTACTGACTTTTCCCATTTTGCAGATAAGACTCAATGCTCTAAGAAACTGTTATGTTTTTGAATACTCACTAATAAGGTAAAGGAGGAAAAGAAGTCTATTGTTGGTCAGTATTTCAGTAGTGTGAGACACAGAGATTTATATGATTAGGCATTATGTCAGATTTTAATTACAAAATACCCTTCAAATATGTTAATTTGCATCTTGTAATAACTATTTCATAAAAAGTTAAAACCTGAAAGCAAAATATAGATCCTAAAGTGTTCCTATGTTAATATAATAACTTTCTAAGCAAAGGCATTTGGGTCACCTAGGACTCTAAGATAAAGAATTGGAAACCATGAGGCTGTTAGGCTGTTAGAATTGTTATCATTGCCAGCCATCATTTCAATATATTCAGTGCTTTAATGACTACTTGACACTATTGAATTTCCAAGCAACACTTACACACACACAGATAATATATTTTTTCATGATAGCACCTTAAAAAATAAACAATGATAGATACAGTTGATAATTTTAGGAGATGCTTTGGAAGCCAATAAAAATTATTCAGAATTTCAGTGAGTTTTCCTGATGGGTGTCTGCTTAAGCAGTCTGTATTTTGGAAACACTTTCTCTTCTTTTACTGAAGAGTTGCTATCTAAGTCTTCACTGAGTAGTATTATTAGATTTCTGCACCTGGACATCTCTCTTTTCAATCAAATTACGCATCTTTAGGGACATGGAAATGTTCAATGTGCCAATAGCAAAAAACATTTCTAAAAATTTGATCCTGTGTTACTGTGAGAAAAATTCTTGCTTCCTGATTATATCACACGGAACATTTTCTTTCATTCTATAAACTAATAAAATGAACTGAAATTGAACTATCTAAATCAACTTTGAATTAATACAAGTTCTCAATTTTTGATCATGCATAACTCACAGTGGGAGGAAGGTCAAATCTCTTGTCAGGCAATGGTCCTTAAACCCCAGTAAGCACCTCATAAATTCTCATCCAGCACTACTTTTGGATTGTACTCAGAACACTGAAAATTTTACACCTGGGTTGGCAAATTCCCCCTCATGTTATTTTCATTCACTCATTAGGTAATTTTCAGTTCTTTTTCATACTTTGAGAAATATTTGTTTTTCCTGAAAAACAGCAAAAAAATTTTCTTCTTCTTGGATCTATTCTTTTCCTATTCTTTATTCTATGGCTTCAACATTCTCTCTAAGTAACTAAGCTGTTAAAGTTACAGGATTTTTCACAAAATGCTCCTAATAAAGAGGCCATCCAAGTAAAATTGATCAAGTTTTATCTCCTCTACTGATCTTTGATTTTGTCCACTGATATTTCTTTGTTGCAATTCACATCTCAAATAACATATCTATATATCTATATCTACATCTATATCTATCTATATAGTTTTCAGTAAATTTACTCATCATATTAGTTATACGAATTTCCATAAAGAAGCATAAATACATTTAATCACGGGAACTATGTGATAGCACAATCTTGTCAGTCTTTATTACTTTGTGCATGACTCCAGCATTTCTTTTTTTTTACATCTCACTGCTAAGAAGTTTTCAATAATTTTCCTATAAGTTAATTCTAATGAAATCTTCATTTCTCAAATTAGTCCATAAATCAAAATTCAAATGATTCTATAAACTTAACTTCAACATTAGATAGTAAGATGTGTTTGAAAGATTAGCAGACAAATCTTAATACAAAAGTGACAATAAAATTCAGAACAGCAATATGGCAAACCTCCAGCACAAAAACCTCCAATAAGAAGAAATAAAGTTGAACTTTTAATTAATTTAATAAAGGTGAAGACACTTGCATCAGAAGGGCTTGTAAAAGATCAAATCTGACCTACTTGCCCTTATATTGATCCATACTTATATAAACATTTTAAGATAACAAATAATATATGTTGAACAAATGGGAATACAAGCTAATGAAAATCTTCATTCTAAATGAATATTTTTTGTTATATTTTGGAGTGCAAGTAAATTCTCAATTATTTTTCAGCCAGATGCCTATAGACTGGAATCTTTAAGCTCAGTAAGAATGTTTAAGTTAAAATATTTCTGTAGTTTGCAGTTTTGAAGCAAACAATTAAGTTTGTCTACAAAAATAAATTGGAAGGTCAAAAAGAGCTTTGTTACAAAGTGATGATGGTACACGGGGGCAGGTAGATAACACCATCCATCACCATGACACGGGGTAAGAGCAGAGGTCATGCAATCCTTCTGAAAAGTTTTATTTACATATGTCTGCTGAGGTTCTTTATTTCCAACTTAGTAGAGTAGAATGGGTTTCAAGCAGAATAAAGGGAAAACATGTTTGTTTTCTAAAATTAAATTTTCTTTTTTTTTAAGATTTTTTTTATTTTATTGTTTATTTGACAGAGGGAGACAGCCAGCGAGAGAGGGAACACAAGCAGGGGGAGTGGGAGAGGAAGAAGCAGGCTCCTAGCAGAGGAGCCTGATGTGGGGCTCGATCCCAGAATGCTGGAATCACGCCCTGAGCCGAAGGCAGACGCTTAACGACTGAGCCATCCAGGTGCCCCTAAAATTAAATTTTCTATATGCATAGTGGAACACATACCAATTTTAAACTTCTATTGACAGGTCCATATTTCTTTCTTTTTTAATTTTCTCATGTTTATTTATTTTTTTAATTTAAATTCAATTAGTCAACTTACAGCACATTAGTTTCAGATGTAATATTCAACAATTTATGAGTTGCATATAACACCCAGTGCTTATCACATTACATGCCCTCCTTAATACCCAACATCCAATTACCCCATCCTCCCACCCTCCTCCCCTCCAGCAGCCCTTTGTTTCCTATAGCTAAGAGTGTCTCATGGTTTTTCTCCCTCTGCTAACTTCCCATTCAGTTTTCCCTCCCTTCCCCAATGGTCCTCTGCCCTCTTGCTTATATTCCACATATGAGTAAAATCATATAATTGTCTTTCTCTGATTGACTTATTTCACTCAGTATAATATCCTCCAGTTCCATCCATGTCGATGTAAACAGTAAGTATTCATCCTTTCTGATGGCTGAGTAATATTCCAACAGATGAATGGATAAAGAAGATGTGGGGGGGGTGTGTATAAACACACACACAATGGAACATTACCCAGCCATATTTATTTCTAAATTAATTTATTTAGAAAAGGTTTTCTTCTGAAAAAAAAGTTTACAAATTTCAATCTTTGAACTAAAACCTTTTTTTTAGATATTTTATATGTAACTTATTTCTCCTTTAGAAAAGTATTTTCTAATAGTGTCTTATTGTGTCAGGAGATTGGTATTTTCCTGTCAGTTGATCATTTTGGCTCTTGGCCACTCACACTTCCATCAGTTCTGTTTGCCCTAGAAACCAATAAAAAATTGACATAATAACTCCCATTCAAACAATTAAAAATATTTTTTTTAATTCCCACCATAGCAACTCTCTAGCCAAACTGGTATGTATTTATTTCCCCCAAATATGCAATATGCTCTCCATATAAGCTTACAAAATTTGAAATAGCAATTTCCACTCTGCTCTAACTAGCTAAATTTTTAAATCAGATGTTTCACACTAGTGGCAATGGTAGATTTAAAACTCTGGGAGTGCTTGGGTTTCTTTTTGGTTCTGACCAAGGGTGTGTGTGTGTGTGTGTGTGTGTGTGTGTGTGTGTGTGTGTGCACGTGTGTAAGTTATCACTTGTTAGCATTACAAATCTGGACATTTAATACAAAATTGAGATTTTCTTATTCTCATAAAAATTGGGATATCTGCCAACTGTGGGTCAACTCCTGAAGAATCCACTCAAGCTGAGTGGCTATTTCCTTGTTAGGACCTCACCTACTCAAGGATACAGCTTCCACTTGAGTCATGGGTTGACTCCAAAGGGTACTTGAGTTTATAAAATTGCATCTGATACCTATTTTTCCTCCACTGAGTCCCAGTCTAACACTCAGTTGTTCTTTGACAACTTCCTGAAAACATCTTGAGCCAGGTAATCATTTCTGTTTCTGTACTCCCAGCTTTATTTTTATTTAAAAGGCTAATGTGGAACTTAGCATAAACATGACATGGTTTCACTAAATTGTCAGTCTTCCAAGTGGATTATCAACCCATTACACATACAGACTATATTTTGCATCAATCGTATATACCTTGCTTTTTAGTATAATACCCTGGACACATAATGGTTTTTATGAGAATATTTTATTCTATCAATGGCTTAGTATCTAAGGAAGTGCTTCTATTTTTTTAATAGAAATTAATTTAAATGAATGTGTATTACACACATCTGGGCAATTCAGGTTTATGTCTTTCTCCCCAACATGTATGTTACGGTCTCAGAAATCTCACAAGAAAACACTTGATTTAATTCAGGCAGTCATGTTCAAGTAATTAGTTTTGGTTCCAATCACTTGACTTAAATATTTGCAAGTACTGTGCAGGATGGGAATCCTGGAAATAAATGTAANTGCAAGTACTGTGCAGGATGGGAATCCTGGAAATAAACATAAAGAATTAGCACAGGTATTGTTTTCAGTAACAAGAATTTGCCTCCCCTCAATCATGTTTCATATACTATGAAAATGCNTATTTTATTCTATCAATGGCTTATTATCTAAGGAAGTGCTTCTATTTTTTTAATAGAAATTAATTTAAATGAATGTGTATTACACACATCTGGGCAATTCAGGTTTATGTCTTTCTCCCCAACATGTATGTTACGGTCTCAGAAATCTCACAAGAAAACACTTGATTTAATTCAGGCAGTCATGTTCAAGTAATTAGTTTTGGTTCCAATCACTTGACTTAAATATTTGCAAGTACTGTGCAGGATGGGAATCCTGGAAATAAATGTAAAGAATTAGCACAGGTATTGTTTTCAGTAACAAGAATTTGCCTCCCCTCAATCATGTTTCATATACTATGAACTTAAAATTCAGAGGGTACATAATATTCCATGAAAACTACAGTTTCATTATTTAGTAAATGGAATACGTAAGATATATAGAATCAGGAATGGAAAATCAAACCACATAGATCATAGAAGTTCAAAGCTCTTGATTAGAGTTTAAATTGTGAATTCCAATTCTTCAAATGCAGTTTAAGTACTTTCTAAACCATAAAGAGTAGATTATATGTATGCAAATTAGAGCTTATTTGATTGACAGAATGAAACATACTTTAAGACAATATTTTAGTTATAGGTATTCCCTGCTTTTTGAAAGTTGACATTACGCCACTTCACTTTTACAAAAGACCTAAAATTGTACCTGTTTTCACTAACTGAAAGAAATCCAAAGAGGATTTTACTTTTAGGAAAAAAGGCAAAAAGCAAAAAATAGCATTCAGTGTTTGTTTTGTAGTGAGCCCTTATAGAGGCAGGACGCAAACCAAGCAGTGAGAGTGCCATTTCCAAGCCTCTTCCTGGGAACTACACTCAGCATCTCAGCATCAAGCTACCATTATTTTGAGCTATGCCTGTGAGCATCTAGGCTTTAGCTCAATTTATTTTGTGCATCTGTTATCAAGATGTGTCCTAAGGTATCAGAAAAACCTAAAAGAGGTTATTTTGGGGGCCTGGAAATGCTCAAAAATTTTTCCATATGAAGTAATGGAATTGTTTCTTCACTTTATGCCATTTTGGCTTTCAAAAGGCTTCATAGGAATGCTCTACTTCTGGAATGGGAGAGAACCTATACCTCAAATGTACTTCAGAATTCCTACAGAACTCTTACCTAACAATTTGTCTTTTACACTCACACAAATGGATAGCTTTATAACTATCATTCTTTCTATTATATACCTAGGAGTTAAAAAATCGTCATGGAACCAACAGAAATATCTTTGAAGATTCTACCATGTTAGGGCACCAGAGTTGAACTTATTAGGCTGTTTATCTAGTCAGTCATACCAGTGTAACACTTCAAGCCCAACTTGTGTTGTATATTTATGATACTAATTTAGTTTTGGAAATAAAAGTTTTAATAAATATTTCTTGAATTAGATAATAATTACATTGTTCACTCATTAATTACACACATTATTGATAATTTTTTGAGTTGTCAGAATGTTTGGTAAAATAAAAAATTCATAATTATTTCTATCATTACTCTGGCAATTTGACACTATATAACAAATTATTTTAATTTTGATTTATTTTGCTGAAGTGAACTGACCCTTTTAATACCTTAGAAAAACTGAATTTAAAGAAAGATAAAATATGATAAATTTCAAACACACAGTAAACAATTTTCAAATAATGGAAAAGCCATCTTAAGCCAGAAAGGAAGAGAGAAATCCAAGTGAGAGGAACACATCTGAACTAACTCTATATCAACTCACTGGAGTTAACACTCCCAAAATTTGACCTAGGAGATAAGTGAGTCCTGTTTTGGGAAAAGGAATGTGGTCTTTGCTGTAGAAGGCAGAACTACTGAAACTCCAAATGGTAGTTCACAGATTTTTTTTTTTTTTAAGATTTATTTATTTGAAAGAGAGGCAGGGCGGAGCAGAGGGAGAGAATCTTTCAAGCAGACTCCCTGCTGAGCATGGATTTTTTTTTCCCCCCACAACCCATGAGATCATGACCTGAGCCAAAACCAAGAGTCAGAAGCTTAACTGACTGAGCCACCAGGTGCCCCAATGGTTGACAGATTCTTGACCGAATGTTAGTCGGGCTCTCCTGAGCCCTTTTCTTGACTATGACTCAATCTTTGNAATTATTTTAATTTTGATTTATTTTGCTGAAGTGAACTGACCCTTTTAATACCTTAGAAAAACTGAATTTAAAGAAAGATAAAATATGATAAATTTCAAACACACAGTAAACAATTTTCAAATAATGGAAAAGCCATCTTAAGCCAGAAAGGAAGAGAGAAATCCAAGTGAGAGGAACACATCTGAACTAACTCTATATCAACTCACTGGAGTTAACACTCCCAAAATTTGACCTAGGAGATAAGTGAGTCCTGTTTTGGGAAAAGGAATGTGGTCTTTGCTGTAGAAGGCAGAACTACTGAAACTCCAAATGGTAGTTCACAGATTTTTTTTTTTTTTAAGATTTATTTATTTGAAAGAGAGGCAGGGCGGAGCAGAGGGAGAGAATCTTTCAAGCAGACTCCCTGCTGAGCATGGATTTTTTTTTCCCCCCACAACCCATGAGATCATGACCTGAGCCAAAACCAAGAGTCAGAAGCTTAACTGACTGAGCCACCAGGTGCCCCAATGGTTGACAGATTCTTGACCAAACGTTAGTCGGGCTCTCCTGAGCCCTTTTCTTGACTATGACTCAATCTTTATTAACAACTATTGGAGAAAATCTGCATGAATGATTTTATCCACCTCACCAACTCCCCTTCATACACACACACACACACACACACACACACACACACACACACACAAAAACACTCATAGACATAAAATGAGAGACTTGAAAAACACTAGCATAGTTTCTAACAGCTCAAGGCCCCATCTCTAGGATGACTCCAGCTCACTTTTAAATGGCTGCCTGAGAAAGAGTGACATTGCCAAAAGAATTTATGTTTGTTCCAGCCAACACTGGAACATAGGAATTCTGTCTCCCAGTCTCTGTGGGAAGACAGGAACCTAAGTACATTAGACAGTTAGCAAACCCAGGTGGTCTAGTCATGTAACCCAACCCCTCTTCCTAATTTTGTAAATTTCCACTTCTTGAGTCTACTCAATTCCCTATATTTCCCCCTCCTTACTCCCTCACTCTCCTTTTAAAACACCTGGTCACCTCTATACAAATGAAGTTGAATTTCATAGGGACCTTCTTACCAACTACAATAACTTATTACTGAATAAATGTGTCCTTGCTTGGCCTGCCTTTGAAATGATCCACACAAGAAATGGGGTGTTAAAGACACACTTGTTCACCACTCAGGAAAAGACAAAGAGATGACTCAGAGACAAAAAAATAAACTGTAAGAAATTAGTAATCCAAACCTCTAACCTGAACTATTATGAAATTACTACTCTAAATTTCATAAATCATTTGTCACATCTTTTTTATTATCTACAATTTACTGAACTAAAAGATAATTAACCCTGCACAAAATGAATACAAAATTAAAAATTGCAAAAAAGAGGGGAAAATAGTGATATGAATGAAAAGAATCAAGGATCTGTTGAATGAAAAATGTTAAAATAATCTGAAAGAAACTATAAAATAAACATATTTGTAAATTAAAGAGAAAATTAAAATGAAAGATAAAAATATACGATTATAAGTAAAGGAAGACATAATTGGAAATCAAATAATTTTCTAACATTGAAAACATAGTGACTGTACCATAACAATGTTCCTTTTCTTACCAGCACTATTTCCCTATTTTTCCTTTAAATAGAAATTCTATTTTATTTTTTCAAATACTCCCTATTCTTCTACCTAGTTAAATGCCTCAGAAGATGCTACTCAAAACCAACTTCCAAAGACAGACCTGATTGGTACAAAAAAAATCCCACTACATAGCTAATGATTTAGTTCTAGAATGGGAATATACCAGAAGTTGGCGCAAGGAGATATGATGGAAAAAAATACCACCGTATTGTAAGAAAAAAAAAGTTTAGGTTTTTCAATTGGATTATGTTTTATGTGAATATTCTGTCTATATATCACATATAACACATTATATCTATATAATAAAATGATAAAACAACATAATATAAATGTTACATTATATATTAGTATATGTTATATATTATTTGGATTAGGCTATTCGTGGAATTATAAAGATGTATAGAAAATGGCAAAGCAAAGAAATGCAAAAGAAATTTGATACTAAAGACATGAACTGAACTGCATAATTTATCTATTCTGGAGGCTATACTACCTCTAGACTTTTTGTTATACAAGTATTTTTTCTGGTTTTCTGTTACTCACAAGCTACATCTTGACTGACACACATTGAAATATAAAAGTCAGTGGATAGGTGAATAAAAGTAAGTTAGGTAAGCCTAAAGAAAGCATAAAGATGATGAGAGGAAAAATATAAAAAGGGACTTTTATCTCAAGTTAACATACAGGAACTGGGGATTTAAAAATCTAACTAAAAGTTTTTAATAAGAGACAAAACACTGATCTACATTTGTATATTATGAAAATAATTTTACCATCCATATTATTTAGATACTTTAGTATCTATATTGTCTTTACATACTATCCCTTCCTATATTTATATACTCTTTCATATACAATGTACATGAATAATATATTTATGAATATATACATATACATGAACATGTACATATATACATGTATATACTGCACACACAATTATGCCATATATTAGAAATGTCAAACACATTCACAATAAAAATAAGAGGACTGAATGATTGAAAAATTCACAAAATGAAGTAGTTAATATTCACTGCTGGATATGTTATCAATTTATGCTTCTTTACAAACTGTTCTCAAATTTCAAAGCTAGTATAAAATAAAATAAATTTTATTTGAAAATGGAATATATTCCAACTGATTAGAAATTTACTTCATTTATTTAAACTGCTATGTGGTATTCCATTGTATAAATACATCCATTCCCGTTACTCATGAATTAAATCTCTATTAAATTTATGTTAAAACTTAATGTTAAGTGAGAAGAGTTACATAGGTTCCATATGCAATCATTTACATAACATAAACATTTTATATAATATTTTTAGTTTCAGGTATATATCTGATACTTTAAACATGGATGGTAATGTTACACTCTAAACGAGATAATGAAGAGAACAAGTTCAGGAGGAAAGCACAAAGATATCTGTAATTCTTATTTTACATATAAATATGTGGATAAAGCAAAGAATGAAATATATAACATTTAAATATTCTGAGTGATGGATATATGGGTATTCACATCATTTTCTGTCCTTTTCTTCAACATAAAATTATCAAAACACAAATAAATATATAAACCTAAGTTATAGTTCTGACATTATAAAAATAAAGTCTGAGGCCTCACTGTATCTATGTGTACTAGATAGCAGGGTTGCGTGGTTGAGAGTTTACAAATGTGGAGAGAAGTTGAGTGGATGGCCTTGGACAAGTAATTTGACATTTCTGAATCTCTGACTCCTTATCAATAAAGGCAAAACAATAATAGTATTTGCTTTGTACAGTTGTTTTGAAAATTAAATGAGACAACATATATAAAAGTCCTGAAATATAGAAGGCAATCAGCAAATGTTAGTTCCTCTCTCATCAGTAAATATCCAGTTTCCTTTGTGACTCATTCCAGAGGACAGAAGTTTCAGTTGCCTTCATCCTTAATCATCTTCTTAATCAATTATTCTAAACATATTCTATGATATTCTGATATTCACGGCAACCAGTATTACACTTTAGACTTTTGAAAAAAACAGATTAACCAGCATTCAAGAGAAACAATATCTATATTTTACATGACTAGCTTACAGGTTTTAGGGGTGCCTGGGTGGCACAGCGGTTAAGCGTCTGCCTTCGGCTCAGGGCGTGATCCCGGCGTTGTGGGATCGAGCCCCACATCAGGCTCCTCTGCTATGAGCCTGCTTCTTCCTCTCCCACTCCCCTTGCTTGTGTTCCCTCTCTCGCTGGCTGTCTCTATCTCTGTAAAATAAATAAATAAAATCTTTAAAAAAAAAAATTTAGCTTACAGGTTTTAGGTATACCATTTTTTTTTCATTTTATTGGTATTTGAATATTAACCTCTTTATTTGCTCAGATTCATTCTATAAATTTTACTTTTATTTAAATTATATTTAAATTGTTAATATTTATGTTTGTACTACAAATTGTACACTTCCTCTTAAAACTAATAACTAACAATTAAAAATAATGATCAAGGGTTTTGAAATTGGGCAGGTTTAAAGTTTTGCCAGCTTCTTTTCCTCTCCGTAATACTGGAGTTAGGGCATTACTGAATGCCAATAGTATTCAATAAGGCAACCTGGCTTTGAAAATACCTTCAACTTTGAAAATTTGTCCTTTTTTCCATCTGATATTCTTTGACTGATATTTAAAAATACGTTGCCTTGGTATGAGATAAGAGGTAGAAAGTATGTAAGAAGTGCGATCCAGTACTGCATATTAAGGTATTTTCATTCTTACAGACCAATTTTTACTTATGGTTTGATATATGTGTCACATCATGTATCTTTCAAAAGAGGTAATATTTTGACAAGGCAGGAAATTGTACACCAAAATATATTTTACCCACACACACACCTTATACACATAAATACATACACTCTCTTTTCTGAATTTGAAAATTTATCACCTATGGAAGAATACTTACGGTTCAAATATTTCTATTAAATGCCACCTAATGAACAGAAACTTAAATACAAAATTTAGATTGTATTTGGGAAATTTAGGATTGTAAATCCACTTCCTAATGTTGTAACACTCACGGAAGTCTGTATCCCATGGCTTTCTAATAATTGTAATCTGCTTTGCCCCCTGTGTTAGAGATATAATTATGTTAACAGCTTTCCTACACAGGCACCATACATTGCCATTATGAGGCTAACTTCATTTAATTAGCATCATGTAGTAAATTAGCAGTTATAAGGACTGCTGGGTACAAGGCGATCTCCATTTTCTCACCATTTACTTAATCCTCAGTCAATGTTAAGATTACTGCTCAATGAATTTCCATACCAAAATCACCCTCTTCAGATGTTGTGATTCAGTATTTGTATGGATTTGGAACAAACAGTTTTCTCTGGATGCCCACAATTTAGGATTATTGAAACCCCATCCTGCTCCTTGTTGGAAAGACAGGATACAGAAAGACAATGCCCATTGGAATGCATTTTTTTCTTTCAAAACAACTATTTTTTAAAACAACTTGATGAAAAGAGTATTTTTTTTAAGATTTTATTTATTTATTTGACAGAGAGAGAGACAGCCAGTGAGAGAGGGAACACAAGCAGGGGGAGTGGGAGAGGAAGAAGCAGGCTCCCAGC
>NC_048220.1:76888793-76896381 GCF_002007445.2 Ailuropoda melanoleuca | reverse complement strand
TTTTTTTTAATTCCCACCATAGCAACTCTCTAGCCAAACTGGTATGTATTTATTTCCCCCAAATATGCAATATGCTCTCCATATAAGCTTACAAAATTTGAAATAGCAATTTCCACTCTGCTCTAACTAGCTAAATTTTTAAATCAGATGTTTCACACTAGTGGCAATGGTAGATTTAAAACTCTGGGAGTGCTTGGGTTTCTTTTTGGTTCTGACCAAGGGTGTGTGTGTGTGTGTGTGTGTGTGTGTGTGTGTGTGTGTGTGCACGTGTGTAAGTTATCACTTGTTAGCATTACAAATCTGGACATTTAATACAAAATTGAGATTTTCTTATTCTCATAAAAATTGGGATATCTGCCAACTGTGGGTCAACTCCTGAAGAATCCACTCAAGCTGAGTGGCTATTTCCTTGTTAGGACCTCACCTACTCAAGGATACAGCTTCCACTTGAGTCATGGGTTGACTCCAAAGGGTACTTGAGTTTATAAAATTGCATCTGATACCTATTTTTCCTCCACTGAGTCCCAGTCTAACACTCAGTTGTTCTTTGACAACTTCCTGAAAACATCTTGAGCCAGGTAATCATTTCTGTTTCTGTACTCCCAGCTTTATTTTTATTTAAAAGGCTAATGTGGAACTTAGCATAAACATGACATGGTTTCACTAAATTGTCAGTCTTCCAAGTGGATTATCAACCCATTACACATACAGACTATATTTTGCATCAATCGTATATACCTTGCTTTTTAGTATAATACCCTGGACACATAATGGTTTTTATGAGAATATTTTATTCTATCAATGGCTTATTATCTAAGGAAGTGCTTCTATTTTTTTAATAGAAATTAATTTAAATGAATGTGTATTACACACATCTGGGCAATTCAGGTTTATGTCTTTCTCCCCAACATGTATGTTACGGTCTCAGAAATCTCACAAGAAAACACTTGATTTAATTCAGGCAGTCATGTTCAAGTAATTAGTTTTGGTTC
Source organism: Ailuropoda melanoleuca (assembly GCF_002007445.2). Taxonomy (NCBI): domain Eukaryota; kingdom Metazoa; phylum Chordata; class Mammalia; order Carnivora; family Ursidae; genus Ailuropoda; species Ailuropoda melanoleuca. The sequence goes on along the minus strand of NC_048220.1, from coordinate 76,895,389 downwards.
CAATCACTTGACTTAAATATTTGCAAGTACTGTGCAGGATGGGAATCCTGGAAATAAATGTAAAGAATTAGCACAGGTATTGTTTTCAGTAACAAGAATTTGCCTCCCCTCAATCATGTTTCATATACTATGAACTTAAAATTCAGAGGGTACATAATATTCCATGAAAACTACAGTTTCATTATTTAGTAAATGGAATACGTAAGATATATAGAATCAGGAATGGAAAATCAAACCACATAGATCATAGAAGTTCAAAGCTCTTGATTAGAGTTTAAATTGTGAATTCCAATTCTTCAAATGCAGTTTAAGTACTTTCTAAACCATAAAGAGTAGATTATATGTATGCAAATTAGAGCTTATTTGATTGACAGAATGAAACATACTTTAAGACAATATTTTAGTTATAGGTATTCCCTGCTTTTTGAAAGTTGACATTACGCCACTTCACTTTTACAAAAGACCTAAAATTGTACCTGTTTTCACTAACTGAAAGAAATCCAAAGAGGATTTTACTTTTAGGAAAAAAGGCAAAAAGCAAAAAATAGCATTCAGTGTTTGTTTTGTAGTGAGCCCTTATAGAGGCAGGACGCAAACCAAGCAGTGAGAGTGCCATTTCCAAGCCTCTTCCTGGGAACTACACTCAGCATCTCAGCATCAAGCTACCATTATTTTGAGCTATGCCTGTGAGCATCTAGGCTTTAGCTCAATTTATTTTGTGCATCTGTTATCAAGATGTGTCCTAAGGTATCAGAAAAACCTAAAAGAGGTTATTTTGGGGGCCTGGAAATGCTCAAAAATTTTTCCATATGAAGTAATGGAATTGTTTCTTCACTTTATGCCATTTTGGCTTTCAAAAGGCTTCATAGGAATGCTCTACTTCTGGAATGGGAGAGAACCTATACCTCAAATGTACTTCAGAATTCCTACAGAACTCTTACCTAACAATTTGTCTTTTACACTCACACAAATGGATAGCTTTATAACTATCATTCTTTCTATTATATACCTAGGAGTTAAAAAATCGTCATGGAACCAACAGAAATATCTTTGAAGATTCTACCATGTTAGGGCACCAGAGTTGAACTTATTAGGCTGTTTATCTAGTCAGTCATACCAGTGTAACACTTCAAGCCCAACTTGTGTTGTATATTTATGATACTAATTTAGTTTTGGGAATAAAAGTTTTAATAAATATTTCTTGAATTAGATAATAATTACATTGTTCACTCATTAATTACACACATTATTGATAATTTTTTGAGTTGTCAGAATGTTTGGTAAAATAAAAAATTCATAATTATTTCTATCATTACTCTGGCAATTTGACACTATATAACAAATTATTTTAATTTTGATTTATTTTGCTGAAGTGAACTGACCCTTTTAATACCTTAGAAAAACTGAATTTAAAGAAAGATAAAATATGATAAATTTCAAACACACAGTAAACAATTTTCAAATAATGGAAAAGCCATCTTAAGCCAGAAAGGAAGAGAGAAATCCAAGTGAGAGGAACACATCTGAACTAACTCTATATCAACTCACTGGAGTTAACACTCCCAAAATTTGACCTAGGAGATAAGTGAGTCCTGTTTTGGGAAAAGGAATGTGGTCTTTGCTGTAGAAGGCAGAACTACTGAAACTCCAAATGGTAGTTCACAGATTTTTTTTTTTTTTAAGATTTATTTATTTGAAAGAGAGGCAGGGCGGAGCAGAGGGAGAGAATCTTTCAAGCAGACTCCCTGCTGAGCATGGATTTTTTTTTCCCCCCACAACCCATGAGATCATGACCTGAGCCAAAACCAAGAGTCAGAAGCTTAACTGACTGAGCCACCAGGTGCCCCAATGGTTGACAGATTCTTGACCAAACGTTAGTCGGGCTCTCCTGAGCCCTTTTCTTGACTATGACTCAATCTTTATTAACAACTATTGGAGAAAATCTGCATGAATGATTTTATCCACCTCACCAACTCCCCTTCATACACACACACACACACACACACACACACACACACACACACACAAAAACACTCATAGACATAAAATGAGAGACTTGAAAAACACTAGCATAGTTTCTAACAGCTCAAGGCCCCATCTCTAGGATGACTCCAGCTCACTTTTAAATGGCTGCCTGAGAAAGAGTGACATTGCCAAAAGAATTTATGTTTGTTCCAGCCAACACTGGAACATAGGAATTCTGTCTCCCAGTCTCTGTGGGAAGACAGGAACCTAAGTACATTAGACAGTTAGCAAACCCAGGTGGTCTAGTCATGTAAACCAACCCCTCTTCCTAATTTTGTAAATTTCCACTTCTTGAGTCTACTCAATTCCCTATATTTCCCCCTCCTTACTCCCTCACTCTCCTTTTAAAATACCTGGTCACCTCTATACAAATGAAGTTGAATTTCATAGGGACCTTCTTACCAACTACAATAACTTATTACTGAATAAATGTGTCCTTGCTTGGCCTGCCTTTGAAATGATCCACACAAGAAATGGGGTGTTAAAGACACACTTGTTCACCACTCAGGAAAAGACAAAGAGATGACTCAGAGACAAAAAAATAAACTGTAATAAATTAGTAATCCAAACCTCTAACCTGAACTATTATGAAATTACTACTCTAAATTTCATAAATCATTTGTCACATCTTTTTTATTATCTACAATTTACTGAACTAAAAGATAATTAACCCTGCACAAAATGAATACAAAATTAAAAATTGCAAAAAAGAGGGGAAAATAGTGATATGAATGAAAAGAATCAAGGATCTGTTGAATGAAAAATGTTAAAATAATCTGAAAGAAACTATAAAATAAACATATTTGTAAATTAAAGAGAAAATTAAAATGAAAGATAAAAATATACGATTATAAGTAAAGGAAGACATAATTGGAAATCAAATAATTTTCTAACATTGAAAACATAGTGACTGTACCATAACAATGTTCCTTTTCTTACCAGCACTATTTCCCTATTTTTCCTTTAAATAGAAATTCTATTTTATTTTTTCAAATACTCCCTATTCTTCTACCTAGTTAAATGCCTCAGAAGATGCTACTCAAAACCAACTTCCAAAGACAGACCTGATTGGTACAAAAAAAATCCCACTACATAGCTAATGATTTAGTTCTAGAATGGGAATATACCAGAAGTTGGCGCAAGGAGATATGATGGAAAAAAATACCACCGTATTGTAAGAAAAAAAAAGTTTAGGTTTTTCAATTGGATTATGTTTTATGTGAATATTCTGTCTATATATCACATATAACACATTATATCTATATAATAAAATGATAAAACAACATAATATAAATGTTACATTATATATTAGTATATGTTATATATTATTTGGATTAGGCTATTCGTGGAATTATAAAGATGTATAGAAAATGGCAAAGCAAAGAAATGCAAAAGAAATTTGATACTAAAGACATGAACTGAACTGCATAATTTATCTATTCTGGAGGCTATACTACCTCTAGACTTTTTGTTATACAAGTATTTTTTCTGGTTTTCTGTTACTCACAAGCTACATCTTGACTGACACACATTGAAATATAAAAGTCAGTGGATAGGTGAATAAAAGTAAGTTAGGTAAGCCTAAAGAAAGCATAAAGATGATGAGAGGAAAAATATAAAAAGGGACTTTTATCTCAAGTTAACATACAGGAACTGGGGATTTAAAAATCTAACTAAAAGTTTTTAATAAGAGACAAAACACTGATCTACATTTGTATATTATGAAAATAATTTTACCATCCATATTATTTAGATACTTTAGTATCTATATTGTCTTTACATACTATCCCTTCCTATATTTATATACTCTTTCATATACAATGTACATGAATAATATATTTATGAATATATACATATACATGAACATGTACATATATACATGTATATACTGCACACACAATTATGCCATATATTAGAAATGTCAAACACATTCACAATAAAAATAAGAGGACTGAATGATTGAAAAATTCACAAAATGAAGTAGTTAATATTCACTGCTGGATATGTTATCAATTTATGCTTCTTTACAAACTGTTCTCAAATTTCAAAGCTAGTATAAAATAAAATAAATTTTATTTGAAAATGGAATATATTCCAACTGATTAGAAATTTACTTCATTTATTTAAACTGCTATGTGGTATTCCATTGTATAAATACATCCATTCCCGTTACTCATGAATTAAATCTCTATTAAATTTATGTTAAAACTTAATGTTAAGTGAGAAGAGTTACATAGGTTCCATATGCAATCATTTACATAACATAAACATTTTATATAATATTTTTAGTTTCAGGTATATATCTGATACTTTAAACATGGATGGTAATGTTACACTCTAAACGAGATAATGAAGAGAACAAGTTCAGGAGGAAAGCACAAAGATATCTGTAATTCTTATTTTACATATAAATATGTGGATAAAGCAAAGAATGAAATATATAACATTTAAATATTCTGAGTGATGGATATATGGGTATTCACATCATTTTCTGTCCTTTTCTTCAACATAAAATTATCAAAACACAAATAAATATATAAACCTAAGTTATAGTTCTGACATTATAAAAATAAAGTCTGAGGCCTCACTGTATCTATGTGTACTAGATAGCAGGGTTGCGTGGTTGAGAGTTTACAAATGTGGAGAGAAGTTGAGTGGATGGCCTTGGACAAGTAATTTGACATTTCTGAATCTCTGACTCCTTATCAATAAAGGCAAAACAATAATAGTATTTGCTTTGTACAGTTGTTTTGAAAATTAAATGAGACAACATATATAAAAGTCCTGAAATATAGAAGGCAATCAGCAAATGTTAGTTCCTCTCTCATCAGTAAATATCCAGTTTCCTTTGTGACTCATTCCAGAGGACAGAAGTTTCAGTTGCCTTCATCCTTAATCATCTTCTTAATCAATTATTCTAAACATATTCTATGATATTCTGATATTCACGGCAACCAGTATTACACTTTAGACTTTTGAAAAAAACAGATTAACCAGCATTCAAGAGAAACAATATCTATATTTTACATGACTAGCTTACAGGTTTTAGGGGTGCCTGGGTGGCACAGCGGTTAAGCGTCTGCCTTCGGCTCAGGGCGTGATCCCGGCGTTGTGGGATCGAGCCCCACATCAGGCTCCTCTGCTATGAGCCTGCTTCTTCCTCTCCCACTCCCCTTGCTTGTGTTCCCTCTCTCGCTGGCTGTCTCTATCTCTGTAAAATAAATAAATAAAATCTTTAAAAAAAAAAATTTAGCTTACAGGTTTTAGGTATACCATTTTTTTTTCATTTTATTGGTATTTGAATATTAACCTCTTTATTTGCTCAGATTCATTCTATAAATTTTACTTTTATTTAAATTATATTTAAATTGTTAATATTTATGTTTGTACTACAAATTATACACTTCCTCTTAAAACTAATAACTAACAATTAAAAATAATGATCAAGGGTTTTGAAATTGGGCAGGTTTAAAGTTTTGCCAGCTTCTTTTCCTCTCCGTAATACTGGAGTTAGGGCATTACTGAATGCCAATAGTATTCAATAAGGCAACCTGGCTTTGAAAATACCTTCAACTTTGAAAATTTGTCCTTTTTTCCATCTGATATTCTTTGACTGATATTTAAAAATACGTTGCCTTGGTATGAGATAAGAGGTAGAAAGTATGTAAGAAGTGCGATCCAGTACTGCATATTAAGGTATTTTCATTCTTACAGACCAATTTTTACTTATGGTTTGATATATGTGTCACATCATGTATCTTTCAAAAGAGGTAATATTTTGACAAGGCAGGAAATTGTACACCAAAATATATTTTACCCACACACACACCTTATACACATAAATACATACACTCTCTTTTCTGAATTTGAAAATTTATCACCTATGGAAGAATACTTACGGTTCAAATATTTCTATTAAATGCCACCTAATGAACAGAAACTTAAATACAAAATTTAGATTGTATTTGGGAAATTTAGGATTGTAAATCCACTTCCTAATGTTGTAACACTCACGGAAGTCTGTATCCCATGGCTTTCTAATAATTGTAATCTGCTTTGCCCCCTGTGTTAGAGATATAATTATGTTAACAGCTTTCCTACACAGGCACCATACATTGCCATTATGAGGCTAACTTCATTTAATTAGCATCATGTAGTAAATTAGCAGTTATAAGGACTGCTGGGTACAAGGCGATCTCCATTTTCTCACCATTTACTTAATCCTCAGTCAATGTTAAGATTACTGCTCAATGAATTTCCATACCAAAATCACCCTCTTCAGATGTTGTGATTCAGTATTTGTATGGATTTGGAACAAACAGTTTTCTCTGGATGCCCACAATTTAGGATTATTGAAACCCCATCCTGCTCCTTGTTGGAAAGACAGGATACAGAAAGACAATGCCCATTGGAATGCATTTTTTTCTTTCAAAACAACTATTTTTTAAAACAACTTGATGAAAAGAGTATTTTTTTTAAGATTTTATTTATTTATTTGACAGAGAGAGAGACAGCCAGTGAGAGAGGGAACACAAGCAGGGGGAGTGGGAGAGGAAGAAGCAGGCTCCCAG
>NC_048220.1:76865784-76888096 GCF_002007445.2 Ailuropoda melanoleuca | reverse complement strand
CCCCCACAACCCATGAGATCATGACCTGAGCCAAAACCAAGAGTCAGAAGCTTAACTGACTGAGCCACCAGGTGCCCCAATGGTTGACAGATTCTTGACCGAATGTTAGTCGGGCTCTCCTGAGCCCTTTTCTTGACTATGACTCAATCTTTGTTTATTAACAACTATTGGAGAAAATCTGCATGAATGATTTTATCCACCTCACCAACTCCCCTTCATACACACACACACACACACAAAACACTCATAGACATAAAATGAGAGACTTGAAAAACACTAGCATAGTTTCTAACAGCTCAAGGCCCCATCTCTAGGATGACTCCAGCTCACTTTTAAATGGCTGCCTGAGAAAGAGTGACATTGCCAAAAGAATTTATGTTTGTTCCAGCCAACACTGGAACATAGGAATTCTGTCTCCCAGTCTCTGTGGGAAGACAGGAACCTAAGTACATTAGACAGTTAGCAAACCCAGGTGGTCTAGTCATGTAACCCAACCCCTCTTCCTAATTTTGTAAATTTCCACTTCTTGAGTCTACTCAATTCCCTATATTTCCCCCTCCTTACTCCCTCACTCTCCTTTTAAAACACCTGGTCACCTCTATACAAATGAAGTTGAATTTCATAGGGACCCTCTTACCAACTACAATAACTTATTACTGAATAAATGTGTCCTTGCTTGGCCTGCCTTTGAAATGATCCACACAAGAAATGGGGTGTTAAAGACACACTTGTTCACCACTCAGGAAAAGACAAAGAGATGACTCAGAGACAAAAAAATAAACTGTAAGAAATTAGTAATCCAAACCTCTAACCTGAACTATTATGAAATTACTACTCTAAATTTCATAAATCATTTGTCACATCTTTTTTATTATCTACAATTTACTGAACTAAAAGGTAATTAACCCTGCACAAAATGAGTACAAAATTAAAAATTGCAAAAAAGAGGGGAAAATAGTGATATGAATGAAAAGAATCAAGGATCTGTTGAATGAAAAATGTTAAAATAATCTGAAAGAAACTATAAAATAAACATATTTGTAAATTAAAGAGAAAATTAAAATGAAAGATAAAAATATACGATTATAAGTAAAGGAAGACATAATTGGAAATCAAATAATTTTCTAACATTGAAAACATAGTGACTGTACCATAACAATGTTCCTTTTCTTACCAGCACTATTTCCCTATTTTTCCTTTAAATAGAAATTCTATTTTATTTTTTCAAATACTCCCTATTCTTCTACCTAGTTAAATGCCTCAGAAGATGCTACTCAAAACCAACTTCCAAAGACAGACCTGATTGGTACAAAAAAAATCCCACTACATAGCTAATGATTTAGTTCTAGAATGGGAATATACCAGAAGTTGGCGCAAGGAGATATGATGGAAAAAAATACCACCGTATTGTAAGAAAAAAAAAGTTTAGGTTTTTCAATTGGATTATGTTTTATGTGAATATTCTGTCTATATATCACATATAACACATTATATCTATATAATAAAATGATAAAACAACATAATATAAATGTTACATTATATATTAGTATATGTTATATATTATTTGGATTAGGCTATTCGTGGAATTATAAAGATGTATAGAAAATGGCAAAGCAAAGAAATGCAAAAGAAATTTGATACTAAAGACATGAACTGAACTGCATAATTTATCTATTCTGGAGGCTATACTACCTCTAGACTTTTTGTTATACAAGTATTTTTTCTGGTTTTCTGTTACTCACAAGCTACATCTTGACTGACACACATTGAAATATAAAAGTCAGTGGATAGGTGAATAAAAGTAAGTTAGGTAAGCCTAAAGAAAGCATAAAGATGATGAGAGGAAAAATATAAAAAGGGACTTTTATCTCAAGTTAACATACAGGAACTGGGGATTTAACAATCTAACTAAAAGTTTTTAATAAGAGACAAAACACTGATCTACATTTGTATATTATGAAAATAATTTTACCATCCATATTATTTAGATACTTTAGTATCTATATTGTCTTTACATACTATCCCTTCCTATATTTATATACTCTTTCATATACAATGTACATGAATAATATATTTATGAATATATACATATACATGAACATGTACATATATACATGTATATACTGCACACACAATTATGCCATATATTAGAAATGTCAAACACATTCACAATAAAAATAAGAGGACTGAATGATTGAAAAAGTCACAAAATGAAGTAGTTAATATTCACTGCTGGATATGTTATCAATTTATGCTTCTTTACAAACTGTTCTCAAATTTCAAAGCTAGTATAAAATAAAATAAATTTTATTTGAAAATGGAATATATTCCAACTGATTAGAAATTTACTTCATTTATTTAAACTGCTATGTGGTATTCCATTGTATAAATACATCCATTCCCGTTACTCATGAATTAAATCTCTATTAAATTTATGTTAAAACTTAATGTTAAGTGAGAAGAGTTACATAGGTTCCATATGCAATCATTTACATAACATAAACATTTTATATAATATTTTTAGCTTCAGGTATATATCTGATACTTTAAACATGGATGGTAATGTTACACTCTAAATGAGATAATGAAGAGAACAAGTTCAGGAGGAAAGCACAAAGATATCTGTAATTCTTATTTTACATATAAATATGTGGATAAAGCAAAGAATGAAATATATAACATTTAAATATTCTGAGTGATGGATATATGGGTATTCACATCATTTTCTGTCCTTTTCTTCAACATAAAATTATCAAAACACAAATAAATATATAAACCTAAGTTATAGTTCTGACATTATAAAAATAAAGTCTGAGGCCTCACTGTATCTATGTGTACTAGATAGCAGGGTTGCGTGGTTGAGAGTTTACAAATGTGGAGAGAAGTTGAGTGGATGGCCTTGGACAAGTAATTTGACATTTCTGAATCTCTGACTCCTTATCAATAAAGGCAAAACAATAATAGTATTTGCTTTGTACAGTTGTTTTGAAAATTAAATGAGACAACATATATAAAAGTCCTGAAATATAGAAGGCAATCAGCAAATGTTAGTTCCTCTCTCATCAGTAAATATCCAGTTTCCTTTGTGACTCATTCCAGAGGACAAGAAGTTTCAGTTGCCTTCATCCTTAATCATCTTCTTAATCAATTATTCTAAACATATTCTATGATATTCTGATATTCACGGCAACCAGTATTACACTTTAGACTTTTGAAAAAAACAGATTAACCAGCATTCAAGAGAAACAATATCTATATTTTACATGACTAGCTTACAGGNTTCCTTTGTGACTCATTCCAGAGGACAGAAGTTTCAGTTGCCTTCATCCTTAATCATCTTCTTAATCAATTATTCTAAACATATTCTATGATATTCTGATATTCACGGCAACCACTATTACACTTTAGACTTTTGAAAAAGCCAGATTAACCAGCATTCAAGAGAAACAATATCTATATTGTACATGACTAGCTTACAGGTTTTAGGTATACCATTTTTTTTTTCATTTTATTGGTATTTGAATATTAACCTCTNCCCCACATCAGGCTCCTCTGCTATGAGCCTGCTTCTTCCTCTCCCACTCCCCTTGCTTGTGTTCCCTCTCTCGCTGGCTGTCTCTATCTCTGTAAAATAAATAAATAAAATCTTTAAAAAAAAAAATTTAGCTTACAGGTTTTAGGTATACCATTTTTTTTTTTCATTTTATTGGTATTTGAATATTAACCTCTTTATTTGCTCAGATTCATTCTATAAATTTTACTTTTATTTAAATTATATTTAAATTGTTAATATTTATGTTTGTACTACAAATTATACACTTCCTCTTAAAACTAATAACTAACAATTAAAAATAATGATCAAGGGTTTTGAAATTGGGCAGGTTTAAAGTTTTGCCAGCTTCTTTTCCTCTCCGTAATACTGGAGTTAGGGCATTACTGAATGCCAATAGTATTCAATAAGGCAACCTGGCTTTGAAAATACCTTCAACTTTGAAAATTTGTCCTTTTTTCCATCTGATATTCTTTGACTGATATTTAAAAATACGTTGCCTTGGTATGAGATAAGAGGTAGAAAGTATGTAAGAAGTGCGATCCAGTACTGCATATTAAGGTATTTTCATTCTTACAGACCAATTTTTACTTATGGTTTGATATATGTGTCACATCATGTATCTTTCAAAAGAGGTAATATTTTGACAAGGCAGGAAATTGTACACCAAAATATATTTTACCCACACACACACCTTATACACATAAATACATACACTCTCTTTTCTGAATTTGAAAATTTATCACCTATGGAAGAATACTAACGGTTCAAATATTTCTATTAAATGCCACCTAATGAACAGAAACTTAAATACAAAATTTAGATTGTATTTGGGAAATTTAGGATTGTAAATCCACTTCCTAATGTTGTAACACTCACGGAAGTCTGTATCCCATGGCTTTCTAATAATTGTAATCTGCTTTGCCCCCTGTGTTAGAGATATAATTATGTTAACAGCTTTCCTACACAGGCACCATACATTGCCATTATGAGGCTAACTTCATTTAATTAGCATCATGTAGTAAATTAGCAGTTATAAGGACTGCTGGGTACAAGGCGATCTCCATTTTCTCACCATTTACTTAATCCTCAGTCAATGTTAAGATTACTGCTCAATGAATTTCCATACCAAAATCACCCTCTTCAGATGTTGTGATTCAGTATTTGTATGGATTTGGAACAAACAGTTTTCTCTGGATGCCCACAATTTAGGATTATTGAAACCCCATCCTGCTCCTTGTTGGAAAGACAGGATACAGAAAGACAATGCCCATTGGAATGCATTTTTTTCTTTCAAAACAACTATTTTTTAAAACAACTTGATGAAAAGAGTATTTTTTTTAAGATTTTATTTATTTATTTGACAGAGAGAGAGACAGCCAGTGAGAGAGGGAACACAAGCAGGGGGAGTGGGAGAGGAAGAAGCAGGCTCCCAGCAGAGAAGCCTGTGTGGGGCTCAGTCCCAGGACCCTAAGATCACTCCCTGAGCTGAAGGCAGACGCCTAACAACTGAGCCACCCGGGCACCTCGAAAAAAGTAATATTAACTATAAAGTAAATGGAAAGGCAGAATGATTCCTTTTAAAAGGAAGTTCCCGGATTTTATTTGTATTTTAGTGAGCAAACCTTTTTATGCCTAGTATTTGGTGGAAACACATAAAATTAAAATTAAATTGCATTGTTATTTATCCCATTACTGGGCTTACAGTGTGCTGTGAAGATGACTAACTTCTGTATTTGTGAGTATATGCTTATTAATTAATTGTTTTCAACTTTGTTAAGGATTATTTTCAGAGTAGCACAAACTACCAGTTTTAAACAGAAATTATCAAAATCATAGACCATCAGGAAAATATATTTATTTGCTTAATATAGAAGAGACATGATGCATACTTAAAACGTCATTTTATCTTGGGGCTCCTGGGTGGCTCAGTCAGTTAAGCGTCCAACTCTTGACTTTGGTTCAGGTCATGATCGAAGGGTCGTGAGATTGAGCCCTGAGAAAAGCTTTGCAGTAGGCATGAAGTCTGCTTAAGATTCTTTCTTTCTTCCCACTATCCCTGCCTCATGCACGCATGAACTCTCTCTCTTAAAAAGTCATCTTGGTATTTCAATATAAGTTAATTCTATGGCTACATATATACATATACACACTCTTTAAGTAACTTTCAATTTGTGGTTTTATGATCAGAGTCTCTAACTAATAATTCAGACTCCAGACATATTGAAGATCTTCCCAAAGCATTGTAAAAACCGTCTAAAAAGTTCTGTTGTCTAATTTCCCTCTGGATCTACATGAGGCCTGCCAAATAATCTATCAACAGTAAATATCACATACGTGTAGAAAATATTTCATATATGTTAAAAGTGAAAATGACACTCAATTTTTATTAGTTATCAAACAAATGGGTGTGAGGATTTATTTTTAGATTACAGATAGTCCCTCACTTACAATGGTCTGACTTATAACTTTTTGACTTTATGATGGTACAAAAGCAATAGGAATTCAGTAGAAAGCATACTTCACATTCTGAATTTTATCTTCTCCAGGTTAGCAATATGCAGGAAGATACTGTCCTGATGCTGAGCAGCAGCAGCCAGCCCCGCTCTGCAGTCAGCCACGGCACCACAGGGTGAACAACTGATACACTTAGAACCATTCTGTACCCATACGGCCATTCTGTTTCCCACTGTCAGTACAGTGTTCAATAAATTACATAAGATATTCAACACTTTATCATAAAATAGGCTTTGTGTTGGATGAATTTGCCCAACCACTGGATGAATTTGCCCAAATGTCCTGAGCACATTTAAGGTCGGCTAGGCTAAGCTATGATGTTTGGTAGGTTAGGTACATTAAATGTACCTTCAACTTATGATATTTTCAGTTTATGATGGGTTTACGGGGTCATAACCTCATCCTGAGTTAAGGAATATCTGTACTTGTTTGGGTGTCCCCTTACTTAAAAAGAATTTAAAATACCTGGATCTATACTATATGCCACATAGATCGCTCAGTCATGATTTTCTACTGAATCCTATGCTTATTCTTGAGAAAGATTAGCTAGTACCAGAAGCACTTCTGTAGGCCCAAAGGGGGTTTCTGTCATCAATAAAAGTAGGCTCCTGGAGTGCTGAATCCACTCCTCAGAGGGGCCAGGCTTTTGTGACTTTCAGCCTATTTGGATGGCGTGGCCCACTGCAGGAAATTCTCTCAGAGACATAAACCCAATAGTAATTTGTTTCATGCCTTATTCAAGGCAATTTGACCTCCTTCCCTAGTGAGTCTCTGTTCCCACGGGGCCAAGAGAGCACAAAAGGCCTGCTGCAGCTCAAACAAGTGCAATAGCTTACTAGGCAGAGCAGGGAGGATTGCCCATTCACACTCACTTGCTGGCTTACGCAGCACCCGTGGATTATATTTGGGTGCTGTCATTGCTATTTTCAAACCTGGTGATTCAGGTAACCACTCTGAAAGGACAGACAATACAACCGACAGACACGTGCAGGGGAATTCATGTCTGAGGCAATGTTGACCAACGGAACACGGAAGCCAATGAGTACATTTTTCTCCCATCATTTTCCTGGAGATTCTTTTGAGACATATTTGTTCACAGGGTCTATATGAATATAAAACTTCCTAGCCTTAGGTTCCCTTACCTCTCAGTCTTGATGTCTTTGGAATTTATACCCCATAAAGTGTTAGCATATGAGGCATTAGGATTAGTTCTCTACGCAAATAAATCAGCTATCTACCCATGTGAAGAGAATGTGTAAGTCACTGGCCAGCTAGCTAAAAATTAGAGTCAATGCATTAAGCTCATGTCTTTTACTCATGGGGAAACTACCCATCCCTTTAGTCAGAATGTAGCTATTCCTACCTACAACTTAGATATGCCTCATTATTTTGTTTGGAAGCACATGATATTGGGAAGTAGCAAACTTGAAACGATGATGAGGGATTTCTACATTGTTTTCCTTAGGAGAGAAAGGTGACAGTGAGGGGGCAAGGAAGCAAACTAAGAAAGGGAGAAATGTGACTAATATTGTGCCAAGAGCCCTAAACACTTTAATATGTCTTGGAGCCATTACTGCTATGAAATACAACACCAAAACTTATTTTATAATAATTGCCTGGATTATGAGTAAAAACTTAAATTATATTTACTATAATCTATATAAAGAAGGCAGGCAAGTTCCTTGGAGAATTCTCAACTAAACAATTGTAAAAATGGCTTGATGCTTACATTGGAGCTAGACATTCTGAGAAATCTAGCCATATTGAACACTTTATTCTTTAAGGTTACAGATTACATTTAATTTTATCTTTTTTAAGAAGCTAAATATTGCCATATGGCAATCTGAAAATATGTAGAAGCATACTCAGAGTAATGAGGAAAGATCAGACAATGGCATACCACAACTATTTCTTCATCTCTGGCTTTTTGAATGAAATTAATATTCCTAAATACAAACCAAAGAGGGGTGGGGAGAGACAGAGAGAAAATGTGAATGGACCCAAAACTAGTAAGAAGAATAAATCAGTTAAAAAAAAAAAATCTGACAAAGAAAATCCCTGGACCTGATTGCTTTATGGCTGAATTCTACCAAATATTCATAGAACTAACGCTAATCCTTCTCAAGCTTTTCCGAAAAATTGAAGTGCAGGGAAAACTCTCTGATACATTCTATGAGCCAACATTATCCTGATACCAAAGTCAAATATACCACAGAAAAGAAAAACTACAGACCAATGACCTTTATGAACAGGGATGCAAAAAATCCTCAACAAAATAATATCAAACCAAATTCAATAGCATATTGAAAGAATTATACAGCATGATCATGTGGGATTTTTTCCTGGAATGTAAATGTCCTTCAACATAAGAAAATTATTCAATATAAGATATCAGATTAACAGAATGAAGGATAATAATTACATAAAAACTATGATTTCAGGGGCACCTGGGTGGCTCAGTCGTTAAGCATCTGCCTTTGGCTCAGGGCATGATCGCGGTGTTCTGGGATCAAGCCCCACATCAGGCTCCTCCACTGGGAGCCTGCTTCTTCCCCTCCCACTCCCCCTGCTTGTGTTCCCTCTCTTGCTGGCTGTCTCTCTGTCAAATAAATAAATAAAATCTTAAAAAAAAAAAAACCTATGATTTCAATTGATACAGAAAAAGTATTTGACAAAATTCAACATTCTTTCATGATAAAAACACTCAAGAAACTAGGAATAGAAAGAAACTACTTCAGCATAAGAAATGACATAAAAGAAACCTACAGCAAAAATCACACTCAATAGTGAAAGACTGAAAGTTTTCCACTAATATCAGGAACAAAATGTCCACTTTCACTACTTCTATTAACATGGAATAGGAGTCCTACCCAGAGCAATTAGGCAAGAAAAATAAGTAAGTCATCCAAATCAGAAAGGAAGAAATAAAGTTATCTCTAACAGATGACATAATCTTATCTGTAGAAAACTCTGAAGATTCTACCAAAAAAAAACCTAGAACTAATAAACAAATTTAGCAAAGTAGCACAATATAAAGAAAGCAGCAAGCAAAACTCAGTTGTAATCCTATGTACTAATAAACAATCTAAAAGGAAATTTTAAAAAATTCCACTTAATAATAAATACTTAGGAATTAACTTCATCTTATGTTCATGGATTGGAAGAATTAATATTATTGAGATCCCAATACTATCCAAAGTGGTGTACAGAATTAAAGTAATCCCTGTGAAAATCCTAATATCTTGTTTTTCTTTTTTTTTGAAAATCCTAATTTTTTTTTTAGAAATAGAAAAATCCCTTCTAAAATTCAAATATAATATAAAGGGACCCTGAAAAACCAAAACAATTTTGAAAGGAGATTCACACTTCCTGATTTCAAATTCAATATATAGCTACAATAATCAAAACAGTATGGTACTAGAAAAAAGACAGACATATGCACCAATAGAATAGAATAGAGTTCACAAATAAACCCTTGCATATATGGTTAAATGTTTTCAACAATGAGGTACCACCTCATATCCATTAAGATAATTATCAAAAAAGAGAAAAAAGAAAGGATGGCAAGGATGTGGAGAAATTTTAATTCTTAAGCATTACTGTTAGGAATGTTTAGTGGTATAGCTGCCATGGAAAACATTACAGCAGCTTCTCAAAAAAATTAAAAAAAGAATTACCATATGACCCAGCAATTCTACTTCTGGGTTTATACTTTAAAAAAGTATACTTAAGGGGCCCCTGGGTGGCTCAGTCATTAAGCATCTGCCTTCGGCTCAGGGCGTGATACCAGGGTCCTGGGATTGAGTCCCACCTCAGGCTCCCTGCTCTGTTGGGAGCCTGCTTCTTCCTCTCCCACTCCCCCTGCTTGTGTTCCCTCTCTCACTGGCTGTCTCCCTCTCTGTCAAATAAACAAATAAAATCTTTAAAAAAATAAAAATAAAAAAGTATATTAAAAAAAGTCTCTAAGAGATATTTACATATACATATTCATAGGAGCATTTTTACAATAAATAAAACACAGAAGCAACTCAAGCACCTATCAACATATATGTAACATGGGGCACCTGGGTGGCACAGCGGTTAAGTGTCTGCCTTCGGCTCAGGGCGTGATCCCGCTGTTATGGGATCAAGTCCCACATCAGGCTCCTCCCCCACTCCCCCTGCTTGTGTTCCCTCTCTTGCTGGCTGTCTTTATCTCTGTCGAATAAATAAATTAAAAAAATATATATGTAACATGTACTACACACGTACAATGGAATATTATTCAGCCTTATAAAGGATGGATGAATCTTGAGGATGAAATACTAAATGAAATAGGCCAGTCACAAAAGACAAATGTTGTATGATTCCACTTTCATGAAGCAGAGTAGTCCAAATCATAGAGATATAAAGCAGAATGGTGGATGGCTGGGGTGAGGGGAGGGGGAAATGACAAAGGTTATTGTTTCATGGGTATAGAGTTTCAGTCTTGCAAGATGTAAAGCGTTCTGGAGATGGATGGTGGTGTCAGTTGCACAAGAATATAAATGTACTTAATACCTGTGAACTGTACAGTTAAAAATGGTTATGATAATAAATTTTATGTTATGTGTATTCTACCACAATTAAAAAATGGAAAACATATGTGAGGCATATATAAGGCAGAAATTGTTATAAGTACCTCACAATTAATTTCACTAAGAAAAATTTAAGGTAGGGTTTAGAATTATTAGCCTATACGAAAAGTGGCACAACATGCCCAAGTTCACACAGCTGGTAACTGAGAAAGCTTGACCTGAACCCAAGCAGTGGCAACAGTGACTACTTCTGCACTCTTACCAATCAAATTACCATCTATTCTTGACAATGCAGGTAAAGACAAAAATGCCCTTGTGTGAAAATTTTATTTTTTATTTTTGATAAGGGGAAGTGGAACAGTAGTTCTTAGGTCTATTATCAAAATGTCTTCTTATGCCCCAGAAGATTTTCAGCCTTAGTTCTCACAGCTGCTAAAAATGATCAGGAAAGTGAACAACATTTAAAAGAATGAAGAGAGGTACCTGGGTGGATCAACTGTTGAGCATCTGACTCTTGATTTCTGCTTGGGTCATAATCTCATGGATCCTTTGATTGAGCTCCATGTTGGCACCCCACTCTTAGCAGGGTCAGAGTGAAGATTCTTTCACTCTGCACCTCCCCCCACTCATATGCACTCCCTCTCTCTCTCTCTGAATAAATAAAAATCTTTTTAAAAAATGAAAAATAAAAGGATGAAGACAGGGGCACCTGGGTGGCTCAGTTGTTAAGCATCTGTCTTCAGCTCAGGGCATGATCCCAGAGTGCTGGGATCGAGGTCCGCATCCAGCTCCCTGCTCCACTGGGAGCCTGCTTCTTCTTCTCCCACCCCCCATGCTTGTGTTCCCTCTCTCGCTAGCTGTCTCTCTCTCTCTGTCAAATAAATAAATAAATAAATAAATAAATAAATAAATAAATAAAACCTTCAAAAGAAAAAAGGATGAAGAGAATGGTAAGAAATGAATGAGCAGTGCTGAGTAGCAAGAACTGTGATTGTGGAATGAACTGGTCCTGTGCTTTTAGATGGAGTGGGGGCACACTATGAATACGGGATTCAGAACTGAATTTCTTTCTGAGGCCAGGGTCTATTTTGTGCCAACCTTGGTGCTCAGTGCTTTCATAAATGTGCCTTAATTTCATTTCTCACAGTGATTCTGCATTAGGGAAAACATTATCTATTTATTCCCATAATGTTGTTTTATATTATGAAGAATATTCCAATTTGAAAACCATTTTTCTCAAAACAATTTTTAACTTTGTATATTGTTAGGTAATGATAAAGCATTGTCAATTTTTTTGGACTTAAAATTGGGTAAGATATTTTTCTTGAAGTTTTGTTTGATTTAAATGAATTCATTAGAGAGTTTATTTTTTAAATTAATTCCCTTTATCAATGGATCACATTCTAATTTCCATCTCCCCACAGGAAATCTGCTTAATGAATTTATACTATATTTTTAAATTTAATTCTTATAAAATGTGCACTGTTTTTTTCTGCGCATGCATCTTTCCTTCTATAAACTACTTTCCCTTTACTTATGGGAAGCTAATACTCTCTTCACACCAGTAAGAGAATGAGCATGGTTTATGGCAAGTTAGTTACATCCTGGTGCCCCTGTTTCCTGTGTTCTTTCTATAGCATATACAATGTGTCATTTTTGCATTGATGGGCAACCTGGACCTTATTACTTTGGTCAATCCAACACTTTCACTTTAGTCTGCCATTCTTATCCAAGACCTGTCAGTGTGTGCCTTGCATGTGTGAAGTTTCTTTTCTGCAGATGCCAGTAATGTGCTTGCTCTTATTCAGCAAGTCAAAATAACTAAAACAGTAATTGTTGACACATTTAAATTAGAAATTTCCACCAATCTGTGTAAATGCTTGCCTATCATTTCTCATTATCAGCATCCACAGGGGTTCAAGGGAAAATAGTTCAATCATCACAATTAATACTATTAATCCACTATCATATTTGAGCCTATAGTGTGCTGACTCTAAGAAAAAGAATTATCTGTAAAATATATGCCAGGAAAAAAAAAGAGCACATTACTACAAGATGGATGCTGACCTTTTACCTTAGAGTAAAATGGACTTATGATTTATTTCTATACCAATTAGCTAGAACTTATGAGAAATTGCTAGCCAATTAGGATAACATAGAAAAGTGACCTTAAAGGCTATTCTTATGCTTTAAATATAATTCAAAATATTGTTGATAATCTATAAAACTTTGTTTTATGATGTAGTTAATTTAGGTTTCAAGGTGAAGTATGGAACTGAAATAACCAGCTGGACTATTCAGACATAATGACTTGCTTTTAAACTACCTTTCACATTGATTTTTTCTGATTGAATAGGACTTTTTATAGTAAACATATATTTTATATTCATTAATTTTAAAGATTCAGTAATACTCCACAAGGTAAATTACTTGCAAATAACACAGTTTTGTAAAACCATATTGATAAAAGCACATTGTTACCAATCAAGTATTGAATTTAGTATTAGATTTAAACTTTTAAGTTCAAAGAACTACACAACATTTTTACTAAGTACGTAAAAACACCACTACAAAAATGAAAAAAGAGTACGTTTCTGAGGTGCCTGGATGGCTCAGCTGGTTAAGTGTCTGACTCTTGATTTCTGCTTGGGAGCCAGCTTGAGATTCTCTCTCTCCCTCTGCCCTTTGCCTCCCCCCAAACCCCACCCCCAGATTGCGTGCAAAATCTCCCTCTCTCTATTAAAAAAAATAATAAAAAAGACTATGTTTCCGATTGGAAACAAATTTAGAAGTAGTAAAAATTATAGTACTTTTTTTTTCTCTCTAGATTTCAACCTCAATCTAACAAACATGGTTGATAATACAGTTTATGAGATTATCTGCATCAGTATAGGCTTATCTAAATCACATATAATTGTCAAAAGGTAGATTCTGTCATCAGCTAGTAAAGAGACANGTCATCAGCTAATAAAGAGACAAAAATACCTAAAGGGCAGAAGAAGTTTAGAACCTTCACTGACATAAGAAAACTTTGATTTAGTTTTTAACACATCCTTTCCATTTATACTAGGGGTCAGGGGGACACATTTTTTTGTTTTACATAAAGTGTTAATCTTGGAAATATAATTACTACATTCATTTACTTGTGGTTAAGAACTGAACATTCTGAAAAGAATATGTAATAAACAAATTGTTGATTTATGGATTTAGGGCTTGGTTACTTACACCATTAATCTGATACCACTAGAATCTCATCAATATCCTGTTAGTAGCAATAGTGTATTTAATGCCCAAAACCTATTTGGTCATTTCCTGTATTATCCTTCTTTTCTCTTCCCTTCCCTTCACTATCATCCCCTCCCCTCTTTCTGCCTCCCTCCTCTGGCCTGTCCTCCTTTCCCCTTCTCTCTCTCTCTCTTCAGTTGAGAATTTCTTCCTGTTATTCCTCCTAATCCAACTCTGAAGAGCCTAATATTTGGTACACATATTGAACTTCTCATGGCTTAAATGTTGCCTTCTCTGTAAAGCTTTAAATAGAAACAAAAATAATTTTCCCTCTCTTTCAATATATTTTCCCTAACTCTGGCATAATAAGCATAGCATTTGCTCAATATTTTGTATGTGTTTCCTATTCCTCTCCCTGACCCCCTGGAAAGCAGGGCCAATGGTTTCCTAATCATTGTATCCTTAGCCTTAATATAATTTGTGAAACACATATTTGTAATGAGTATTTATTTTGTAGATGAATAACTTGTATTTTTAGGTTAATTTTCCCAATTGTTCAAATAAGTTAATTTTGTTCTCTTTGGAGACTTTCAAAGGGGATAGAATAGGGTTAATGCATTTTCCACTTTTAAGGTGCCAAGTCCATGTGGAAGGATAATATATCTAGGAGGTGCTTTCCAACAGTCTTCTACAATTTTCCACAACCAAACCAAGAATCTGAAAATTCCAACACTGGTCTTCCCAACCAGAGAACTTGGGAATCTCTTACACGCTACCACT
The DNA here is from genome assembly GCF_002007445.2 of Ailuropoda melanoleuca. NCBI lineage: Eukaryota > Metazoa > Chordata > Mammalia > Carnivora > Ursidae > Ailuropoda > Ailuropoda melanoleuca. Next base: position 76,873,468 of record NC_048220.1, on the reverse strand, counting down.
GAGTCAGGGAAGTACTGAAATTATGTTCGTTTTTTCCCCACATATCTTTGGACTTGGGTGAAATGTCACTGACATATTTTGATCCAGGAGTCAGAATAGAAAATATTAAAATGTAGTAATAACTACAGCAACTATGACAGCAACAAAAACATCAAAACAATAGTACGATTTATTGAGAGTCTTCCATAACTAAAACTGCTGACACACATTAAGCCTTTCTGGGGATTATAATTTATTTTTTATGAGTATGTAAACCCTACTTCCAAGAAAATCTTTCGACAACTTCACATAAATACAAACGTTTACATGGTTACTTTATAAGAAATACTACAGAGTACTAACTGGTCTTATTGAGAAACTTGCGCAATAGGCAATAAATATATTGCTAAAATTTACATTCCAAAGGTAAAACAATTTTGATTATCATTGTCAATGAAGAATATTAGAAAGTGAAAGTAGGTTTTAAATGGAACAGCGGAAGGAGAAAAAGCAATGAGATTCTATTTATAAATTATTTACTGTCTGACAGTGTACTAAGTACTAAACTTCTAAACATTTCTAATTTTATACTCAATGACAAAATGCTATTATTATGCCCATTTTATATCATAGGAAATAGGTAAGAAAGGGTAAGTAACTTCTACATTGTGACTCAGCAAGTAAGTGTCTGGATTAAATTCCAAACCCAGTTCCATCTGCCTGTTTTAAAAGGCTATGCTATTAATTACTAACTCCTTCACTTTTCATAGTAAGTTGCCGTCACACTACCACGCCAGATACATTTGCTCTGCACTTTCCCCCTCACTGGGAATTGGCTGTTCTTCTAGATTTATTAGTTAGTTGCTTAAAGAGGAAGATAAAAAGGTTATTGCAGTTTTGTGAAAGGACAGAGGAATATTTCTGTTGGGAAAAAAGGTAAGAATGTCTGAAGACCTCTTTTTTCCTTTATTTATTATGGATTGCATTCTTTAAACTTTATAAGAAAAAAAAATCTAGAAATAAAAACAACTACCATACATGGAGCACTGTGTGCCAATCACTGTGTTAAATACTTTACATATATTGCCTCTAATTGTTAAAACACTGCCTCAAAGTAAATGTTAGTTTCTTGTTTTACAAATGAGGGGAATGAGGCTCAGGGAGATTAAATGATCTGCCCAATGATTGCAGATCTAGGACTAGCAGTTGTCATATAAATGCCTATCAAGAATGAAATGCCCATGTGCTCTCTAATCTAGCAAAGTAGAGGAAAAAAGATTGACAGTATTGAGGGATGGAATAATCTTACCTAGAGGTAAAAAGAGAGCATCAGTAGAATGAGATGATGCTATAGAAAGACAGATGTTTTCTCTCTTGGATTATGAATTTGAAGTTTCTACAGATGAAGCAGTAACCCATTTTAAAGGATGATACTAATATACCAATTAATAGTGTACCTATCATTTAGTGAACACTTAGTATTCTTTACAATATAATCTCCATTCTTACAAGAACCTTGTGAGGGAGGTGACGTACCTATTTCTAACTCCAGAATATAGACAAAGTAACAGAGACTTTGAAAATTTCAAGATCTTGTCCAAAGCTATACAGTTAATTGGTGAATAGAGTAAGGATTCAAATGAATCACTGGTTAATACTTTGCCCTATGCTCTTACTTAAGGAAAACATCCTTTTAATATTGTGTTAATGAGATCTTTTAGTAACAATCTATGAGTTAAGTGTAAGTTACATCCAAAGTATCATGTCAGGCCAGAAAAATACTTTGTTTTTTTAAGGTTTTCTTCATTTATTTGAGAGAGAGAGAGAGCATGGGTGAGAAGCACAAGCAGGGGGAGTAGCAGAGGGAGAGGGAGAACTCCACTGAGCAGGGAGCCTGATATGGGACTGATCAGGACCTTGAGATCATGCATGACCTGAGCCATCCAGGCACCTCTAGAGATTTTTTTTTTTTAACTCGATAAAGTGGCTAGCCCTGGCTCACAGATTTTAGTCTATTTAAGACTTGTCACAGACACTAAGACCCTGTGCCCAAATCAAAAGCCGTTATCAGTCGGAACTCAGTGGTAAGTTGAAAAGGAATAGTTGAATGATTTTGTGACTTCTAAGAATGCTGGTTATCTCTTCAGCACATGCATCAGAGATGGTTAGTTCTAGACCATCCCTTAGACCATCCCTTAGACCATGCCTTAGTTCTGAGAATGATTCCCAGGATACTGTGATATCAGAATCTCTTTTGCTCTGGAGTTGAACTCATAAATCAAAGGCTATTATTTGTTGGAACTGGTTGGGTCTGAGATAAACAGAAACTTAACTATATATTTATGAATGGGTTACTGTATCTCACGGGAACATAAAAATCAAGAATTCAGTACATATTTGACAGTCTATTAGGATTTTTTGGTATAATGGGAAAATGTAGACTAAATTTACAATAATTAAGGGAGATTTGTGTTTTGACATGCAAATAAAACTCTAAAATGTTGATTAATGGACCATTGCCAACAACAGGGAGAGCTCTAAAGGAAAAGTACAAGAATTTGCAATATTTTTTACCAGTGACTTGGATCATGACATAGAAGCCACCCTTTTCGTATTTGTGGATGACAGGCTTAGGAGGATTATCTAATATATTTCATGACACTGGCTGATTTCAAAAATCTTGATAGGCTTGAATGATGGACTAAAACCAATAAAGAAGAATTTGACAGAAATAAATAAAAGATTCCCCATTTAGATTAAAACCAGGTTACATAAACGTAGATTCATAGAGTCCTATCTCAAAAGCAGCTCGGTTAAAAAGACTAGATGTTTAAGTTGGTGACAGAAGCCAACAATAAGACATAAATAACAAATTCTAGGCTGCTTTAATAGCCTCGCAAAAGTATGTAATACCTATATGGCAGTACTTTTCAAAGCAGACTTTAAAGATCCATTATTGAATTTTGAATCAATTAGTGGGTTCTAAAGAGCAACTTATTTTATTTTTTATAACCGAAAAGAATAGAATAGAATAGAATAAGATTGATGGAATAAAAAATACAAGATCACATTGTTCATACAGAGGTATAATTGGGGGAGGTCCAGGTAGAGAGACAGACTATATTATCAACTACATGGGGACTAGAATTTTTGACTACTGCAATTACTTCTGAATACCCAATACATAGACAAGAAGAGTGCATGGCACATGAAATATACTCAATAAATGTTATGCAATGAATTATTATGAAATATATTTTTTTACTATAGCTCATGTGAAAAAGTTTAAGAGCCACAGCCTTCTGTCACTCTGCATCATCAAGACACTGGAACACTGGGACACCTGAGAAATTTGTAAGGTATATTAGCATATTATGGAGGCTCCAAATGAAGTTTATCAGGATGGAGTTATCTGATTTAGAAGCTATTGTAGAAACCACTAGATAATAATATTTAACCCAAAAACATTTTGGGACTACATAGATATCTTTACCTGAATGAAGAACATTCAAGTGAAAGAACAAACATTTCAACAGATCTTACACTAAGAGGCACAATTTATTTATTTTTATGACAGAGAAGGAGAGAGATAGAGAATGTGTGAGCAGGGAAGAAGGCAGAGGAAGAGAGAGAGAGAGAGAGAGAATCTTGACCAGACTCCATGCCCAGCTCAGAACCCCACATGGGATTCAATCTCACCACCCTAAGATCATGACCTGGGCCAAAATCAAGAGTTAGACACTTTACTGAGTCACCCAAGCACCCCTAGGAGGCACATTTAAAAAAAAATATATATATATATATAAAAAAAATATTTCTAGTATGGAAATTGCTTCCAACGCTTTTATTGTTGTGGTGTTTTGATGCGGATATTCTTTAAAGCAGATAAATTGCTTAATTTACAAGAAGGATAGATACTGTAAATTCTTTCCTGAGTCTACTTAATTTTTAGTTCAATATTTTTGGTGTAAGGATTTTCCATATTTTTAAAAACATAATTAAAATAATTAGTTGGTTAGTTGGTTGACTATATTAAGATTAGGGTAGCTGGTACTGCAAAGGAATCCAGAAAACAACTGCATTATAGTAAAAATGTACTAATTAATGTAGCCTCTTTCATTGTCTTTGAGAGAGAAAAAAATAGACCAAAATCTTGTTCGTAATGACCATTTTTATAATAGAATATCACCTATTTTCTTTTAAACAGAATCAATTATTCCTCATGTGATAGCTTAGATTAAATTTAATTAGATATTCTTTTTAAACCCAACCCAAATTCTTTTTTTTTTTAAAGATTTTATTTATTTATGTGACAGAGAGACAGCCAGCAAGATAGGGAACACAGCAGGGGAGTGGGAGAGGAAGAAGCAGGCTCCCAGCGGAGGAGCCCAATGTGGGACCCGATCCCGGAATGCCAGGATCACGCCCTGAGCCGAAGGCAGACGCCTTAACGACTGCGCTACCCAGGCGCCCCAAACCCAACCCAAATTCTAATTAGATGGTCACTGAAATAGCTTAGCTAATTCTTCATAGAATATAAGAAACACACTAAATTGAATGGCATTATTGGGATTAATAACAGATCCGGAATTCAACAGTTTCAACTCCAATGGTGAAATATTTTACAAGTAAATATGAAGAATTAATTTTTTCTTGGATTCAGATTGACATTTTATTATCAACATTTATTACATAATCTATATTTTATTATATTTTTAAAACCCAAACTAACACTTTTCAAAATTTTTAGAATTTAGGGCTTTTTTCTGATTATAAACAAAATATGCAATTCTTGTTGATAATTTAAAAATAGAAAAAGGACAAAAATAAATTGTTAATCATTATTCAAAGCAAACCATTGTTAACTTTTCAGTGTATATTTTCAGTTATTTTTCACACATGTATTTTTAAAATTTGGAATTATATTAAGGCTAGTTTGTAAGCTATGTATTTTGTTCCAACAACCTGTTAGATGATTCTTATGCCATAATTTAAAAATAATATTTTTCTAACTATAAAATATGTACTATTACTTTTTGACAGGAAGTGTTCTAATTGTTACTATTTTTTCCTATTTAGTCTATTTTTCTTTCTTTCCATCCATGAATATTGTATATCTCTCATATATATGTTTATACATATATAAATCTATTCCTGAAATATATATAATCAGACATGCATATAAGTCTGCTTCTGAAAAGGACGTATATGTCCCATAGAATCTCTCTTATTGCATTTCTTAAGCAGGGAATTTGTCCACAAACTATGACAAGATCACGTGCTACTAAAATTTTATTTTCCCCAGAGGGGGAAAAGAAAGGAAGAGAGAAAAATTAAAGCACTTTCCTAAGGGAAATAGTTAGAATCTGAATATTTTAAGGAATATGCAGCAATTTGGGGTTAAATAAAACCCTTCAGGAATTTATCTGTCTGTAGAATGGAAATGATAAAAGAGGGTATAAAATTCATCATAGTCTAGAAATCAAACTGAGATATAGAGAGCTATTATTATAACTTCTGCTGTACGGTCATCTAAATTCTTTTTTATTATAATTATTATGATTTTTATTCCTAGTTAAAGTCACTTATAGTATGAAGTAACATTCTTTGGTTGAACACTGTATATCAAACACAACTGAATACTGGTAATGTTATATTATTTAACATAAGGTGGCATCAGTGGTCTCGTGGTTTTTAAATATTTCAAATTCTAAGTTAGAATTTCAGGTAACCACAGAGGAAAACACAGTTAAAAAAAAAAAAAAACCAACTCATCACAGATCTGAAAAATAAAGTCATTAAACTATCCATAAATTAATTCTAGTACAGTCCAGGACTTTGAAAATGAGTAGCAACATGCCTTATTGAATTTAAAAAGAACTGAAAATCACATACAGTTCATAAGTAGAATTACTTCCAAACAAATTAGGATAAAGGACAAGATTATTGAAATGAAGATAAGGAATACAGTTTATTTAAAAAGTTATCCACGAATAACTACTTACCTGTACTAACATACTATCTGTTGTGAATTTAATAGAACAATGGATTAGTTGTGAACATCTCAGGATAGTTTTAGATAGACCCAACAAGCAAAATGAAGGAATAAGCAACAAAGGACATTCAATTTCTCATTTTAATAGTCTACACCTGCAATTTCAAGAGAACAAATGGTAACATATGCTTGGCATTATTTAGTAGGACATCGCATAGTGGAGGTGAGGGAGCTGAGAAAATGGTCTTGACTTACTAATGTGCTCAGAAACCTCAAACCGAAATGAATGAACAGAAAAATACAGAAGTCAATAATGCCAACTGGATGATATCTCAATGGTGAGGAGAATCAGATACACTACCTTTACAGTAGTATACACAACACTAATGAAAAGGAATTAAAGGAAATACACAGAATTCTCAAGGACTGAGCTATGAGGAAATGTTTCCTTAGTATATCTTTTGTGCCAAGTACTGTTTTAAGAACTGGAGAATATAGTAATAAATGAGATTACTCCATAAGTCCCTCTTCTTATGGAAATATTTTTGGGTAGGCATGGGGCTGTGGGAGTGCAGAGGGATTTGGGAGTGGAGGATATAACTACTAAACTACTAACTTACTACTTCAAAAGAACAAACAAACAAAAAAGAATGAGATAATTTTAGATAGTGGTAAGTGGAGAAAGAAAACAAAATGGGATGAGAGCAACAGCAATTTGTTCGGGAATTCAAACGTTTCAGGAAACAAGAGTATTATAATTGATTTTAATCCAGCTTAATTTTAAGTGCATGCAAATAATTGGGGACAGCTCTGGGAGTAATTTAAGGTGGTGAAAATGAATAGCAAACTGAGTCATAAGAATATAAGTTGACCCTTCTCAGGTAGGTATAAATATATTATATATTCTAGTTCCCGCTCATTCTTTAGAATGTATTATCCAGAGGCAAGGGGACATAGAATGAGAGTCACTAGAAATTCGTGAATTTAGGAGTAAATGTTAAAATATTGGATTTAAAATATCATTGATCAATGCTTTATTTGGCATATTCCAGTTTTAGTAATTCAACTTAAGTTTCCTCCCACATTTCCATATTATATCCAGGCACTCTACTAAGATTCTTCAAAAACACAATGTGAAAGCTCTTAGGAAATTTATTAATCAGTATAAATGAATGATTACTAATATTAGAACAAAACAAATAGCACAAGGAAAATACACAGCATTGCCAGTATTTAAGTGAGTAGTGATAAAGAGAAACTCTGAGATATTCCAAATTTGTAAAAATTGAAACATGACTTCTAAAACATTTCTGAGGTGTTTTATACAGTCAAATAGGAAGCATGCTAAAACTTAAGTATGGGCATTTGAAAGATTCATAAACATCAGTCACAAATCCTTTATTCTGACATGGGAATGTACATGGGATAAAGTATGTTTTGAATGTTTGGAATATGTGGTCAAATATAGGGTTTATTCTTTTTCTTATATGAAGTAATGTATTACCTAATGTAATTACCAAATGGATTTTAAATATTTTGTAAATATGATTCTCTCAATAGATGCAGAAAAAGCCTTTGACAAAATACAGCATCCTTTCCTGATTAAAACCCTTCAGAGTGTAGGAATAGAGGGTACATTTCTCAATCTCATAAAAGCCATCTATGAAAAGCCTACAGCAAATATTATTCTCAATGGGGAAAAGCTGGAAG
>NC_048220.1:76864866-76864979 GCF_002007445.2 Ailuropoda melanoleuca | reverse complement strand
AGACGTAGTGAAGAGAAGGGCCATATGCACCCCAATGTTCATAGCATCATTGTCCACAATAGCTAAATCGTGGAAGGAACTGAGATGACCTTCAACAGATGGCTGGATTAAGA
>NC_048220.1:76863769-76864495 GCF_002007445.2 Ailuropoda melanoleuca | reverse complement strand
GCAACTAATGAGTCATTGAACTTTGCATCAGAAACCAGGGATGTACTGTATGGTGACTAACATAATATAATAAAAAACATTAAAATAAAAAAATATATATATTTTCTTCAAAATATTCGATTATTAACTTTGCCATTATAGTATCTATGATGAAGAATAAGGAATAGGAATGTAAAATCTAACATTTCTCCAAGGACTATTATATAACATGTTTGTGAAAATACTGCAAGATCAAATATTACATTAATAGGTTCTTTTTGAGGCTCATTCTTATAAAATAAAAAATTTGTTCTGTGAGGGAACTTGAAAAATAGTTTTGATGAGTAATTAACTGATTAATGTGCTCTTTCTTTTCATTTCTTGACCATCAAATTAGTGTCCACAACTTAAAAGCCCTATATATTCCTAAAAATGATTTCTCAAATTATACTTTTACTAAAAATAACACATAAACATAGACATTGTGGGTATCAATAATATCTCCTAAATTTATTTAATTAAATGTCCTATTTATGCAATTTCATGTACAATACTTACACTAATTAGATAGTTAGAATATGTGACTAGATCTTGCTGCTATATAATAAAAGACCTTAATGTATTTTATTTTACTTTATTTATTTATTTTTTAAAGATTTTATTTTATTTTTTTTATTCAACAGAGATAGAGACAGCCAGTGAGAGAGGGAACACAAGCAGGGGGAATGGGAGAGGAAGAAGCAGGCT
>NC_048220.1:76862985-76863664 GCF_002007445.2 Ailuropoda melanoleuca | reverse complement strand
GCCCCAAAACCTTAATGTATTTTAAAAAGAAAAAAAGGAAATAATCATTCAAGCTTTGCTCTAGGTATTTAAAAAAGGGATAACAGTATCTTAAAAAGAGACCAAACAATATGGTAAAACTAAAGGTAATACTGAATACTCTCTTAAAAAACACAGAAAGTAACTATACCTTCCACTGTGTACAATATAGGAATGCCAACATTGTCTGTAATATTATCAGTAATATTATCTCATAACAATTATCAGTCAGATTATCTTTCAAAACATATTATAAAAATTGTGATGGATAAGAAACCCAAAGTCAATAAAGCTGATAGTAGTGACATGAGGAAGACAGCCTTATGTTTCTGTAGCCAGACAAGTTGGTCAGTTACCAACGTACCTCCTTTTTCCTACTAGTTAAATCTCTGGAAAGCAGTCATAAGTCAATTTTTACAGAACACTGAACAGTGTTAAAAATGATGACAGAGGAAGCTCCTGAAAGGAGCTCAAAATATCTGTACTACTATCAACTCCAGTCAAAATCATTAGGCGAATGTTGATGAAGAACTAACTAACAGTTAGATAAGGCTGACAACCCTTGAATCTTATAATCATTCTTAACATCACTAAAATTGAAATAACCACATACCATATATTACCCAATGTGGTACAATATACTACCATAATATATTCTTGG
>NC_048220.1:76794286-76862675 GCF_002007445.2 Ailuropoda melanoleuca | reverse complement strand
CTGTGAGGGAACTTGAAAAATAGTTTTGATGACTAATTAACTGATTAATGTGCTCTTTCTTTTCATTTCTTGACCATCAAATTAGTGTCCACAACTTAAAAGCCCTATATATTCCTAAAAATGATTTCTCAAATTATACTTTTACTAAAAATAACACATAAACATAGACATTGTGGGTTATCAACTCCAGTCAAAATCATTAGGCGAATGTTGATGAAGAACTAACTAACAGTTAGATAAGGCTGACAACCCTTGAATCTTATAATCATTCTTAACATCACTAAAATTGAAATAACCACATACCATATATTACCCAATGTGGTACAATATACTACCATAATATATTCTTGGGGGGAAAAAAACAACACAACAAACCTCTGAAACTAACTACCAGTTTACAGACAATATGGAGGATAAAGGCTCATGTTAAACTATGCTATGAAGTTGTTAGCAACTCAGAATAGAAAATTCTGGAATACATAATTAAGCAGTATCAACTCTTAAATGACATGAAAAAAATATGTGTGGAATGATTCTAGAGTAAAGGAGATTTTAAGATACAAGAAAACCAAATAAAACATGTTAAACAATTCATTTTGATCCCAATTCCACTATCAGTTATAGAAGATGTTTTTGAGATAATCAGAAAACATGAGAAATAGAAAAGGTATGAGATGATATTGTAGAATTCTTGTTTATTTTGTTAAGGTGCTAAACAAAATGTCCTTATCCATTGAGATACATATAGAAATATTTATTGGTGGAGTGATGTAAAGTCTGAGATTTGCTTAAAAAGAAAACTGGACAAACACATAAAGAGAAAAGTTCATGTTAATGTGTTACGGGGGAAGGGGGATAAATGAAATAATGGCATACCTATTACAGTAGGTAAAAGAGGCAGGAAAAGGATACCCCAAAGAGGTCCAGGTCTCAATCTTGAAAACCTATGAATATTATTATTTTGTTATATGTCAAGGAATAATGAATGTTGCAGATATGTTTGCTTATCAACTGACCATGAAATGGACACATTTTCCTGAAGATCCTACGGTAAAGAGAGGACTGAATCTATTCAATCATAAAGGCTCTTAAAGTGGAATAGAAAAGCAGGGGCGGGAGTAGAAACAGGGATTTAGCAATATGAAAAGAATGTGGCCCAATTTTGCTGGCTTTGAAGACAGAGGAATGACACCAAAAGGCTGCAGGCAGGCTCTAGAAGCTGTAAAGACAAGAAAACAGACTGTCCCCTACAGTCTAGAAAGGGAATCTGTCCTTATTTTTAGCCCACTGAGATGCATTTCTGACTTCTGACCTGTGTTTTATGTATGTGTTTTATGTATGTGTTTTAAACCACAATAGAAAGCAACAATAGAAAAATAATGTACTAGGTTATGGGTATGTGGGTTTCATTATTCTCTTTACTTTTGTGTTAACTTTCAACTTTCCATAGTAAAATTTCAAAAAATACACTAAGATTCTGAAAGGAATTTTCCATAACCAATTTTGTGATTAAAGTCCAATAGAAAAAGCTTAATTTAAGGATATATGAAATCTAAAATAATGACCAGTTATGAAGATATTCTTCACATATAATCAAAGATGTTATAATTTGGTATAATTGAGCAATACGGTACTGTTAAAAATAGGGGGAAAAAGTGGGCAGTGTCTTCATAACATTTGAGATGCCACATTTGTAAACGCAAACTGTATTGAAAACCACCAGACAACATCATCAACTAATAGATCAGGGAAGATGATACATATCTTTTATGACTTTTTGTGTTAAGCGTTCACTGTTAATTTTAGAATTTTGCAAGTGAGGCAGAGTTGTAACAGTAAATCCCTCTATAAACAAGCACCACATTTTTAGACCAAAAAGTCAAAGGGTGATAACCTATTCTCTTCTTAAAATGTAGTTTAAAATTATATTTTATTCAGTAGAATTATATTCACATGAATATTTTTATCTGCCATAAAGGGAGATGGTGACTTTTCGAAGGATCTGAGAAACAATTCTATCATCTGAAAAAGAATTCCCTATATCCTCAAAGAAAATTAATTTTGTTTCAATGCACTTAAAAAAAGACTACTTCACAGTACAAAGAAAATGAAGATCACTTAATGAAATTTTCCCTCTAAAAATCATTTTAAAGTAATAGTAGTAAGGGGTGCTGAGATTTGGTACAGCATATGACTCTTGATCTCTGGGTCTTGAGTTTAAGCCTCACTTTGGGCACAGAGTTTAATTAAAAAAAAATAAAGATAAAGTAATAATAAGAAAGGTGACATAGAAGCAAATGATTTCCAGTGTTTGGCCTGTATATGTGATTCTTTTGCAGTGATGTAACACTATCAGAAAGAGCACAGGGCTGATGGGGTTTTGGAATATAGGTGAGGCTCAGTGGGTTGGAGTCTGGAGACGATGATTCTTGAGACGTCTTTAATGCAAAACGGTGGTTTTATTAAAGCACGAGAACAACACCCGGGGGCAGAAAGAGCTGCTGCTCTGGGGTTGTGAGGGGTGGCTGATGAGATACTTGGGAGTCCGGGGAGGTTTCAAAAGGGTTTTCATATGTTAAAGAAGAGCCTCAGGATTCTGGGAGCCTGGCTATATCAAGCTAAGGTTGTTTTTCCTCTGGCAAGGCATTAACATTAAGATAGCTGGGAGACTCCTGGAAGAAGGTCACACTTGCCCCACCCAGGAGTGGGGAGGTTGAAGGGTGTCAGCTTGTGCTTTGTCCTCAGCTAGCCTTCTGCTCCCTCATCATAGCAAAGAGCAAATGCTCCTCTCCTTATTCTGTGAAACTTGCAAGAGGCATAATATTTCTTTTACATCAATAGTTCATTTCACTTACCATGTAAAAGAGCAGAGGGGAAGAGAGAAGTCAAAGTCAGTACGGAAAATTGATATGATGGTAAAACTAGAGAGAACAGGTGCATTTTTCATCTATAGTGTAGGTATTGGTGAGACCCTGTATTTGCTTTTATGGCAAAATTTAGAAAATGGTCAAGAATTACTTTGAGAGGTAGGTATTTACCTCAACTATGAGCTAAAGAATCAATTGGGTTATTTCACAGCTGTTCCTTCACAACTTGTCTACACTGTGCCTATAGCAACAAGTGCAAGTGAAGATTTTGCCATTATTTCCAACATTCTTTGTAATTAAGGTTTAAGGGTAGAGATAAATATGTGAGTGTCTACCTCAGAAGGAATATTTAAAACTTGTTTTTTTATGTCTGCACTAATCCTGTCCTGTACTTATCTTTTCCAGGGAATTATTGGGGAATTGAATTACTTTGCTTCTGAAATTAACCCTGAAGGGCTACACAATTCTTGGGCAAAACTGGCTGGTAGCTTATTAGCATAGAAAAAGATACTCACCAAAGAAACTTCAATTTGCAAATAAAACACTGATGAATGAAACAATAAAATGGTGAGAAAGGCTACTTTTTATCCATGGGGAAACACTAAGGGCCAAGTGTGCTGAAGTTTTATGCTAATATAAAATTGGTTCCAACAAAGTACCCAGTTTTATAACCTAACAAATTGGTGCCAACTTATTTAAACAGTCTAACAGCAGGAAAAAAAAAAAAAAAAAGAACGCCATTCAAGAAACATCTGTTTAGAAGAAAAGTCTGGAATCATTAAAAATGTATTCATTATAAGATAATTAGTAGGAATGAAATCAATACTGACTTGCCTCAAAGATATGATTTTAATACATATGGCAATAAATAGTGACTGCTGTGAATAAGTTTTGTCCTTCTTATGCTAAATTAATATTTGTATTATTTATTATTGAATGATGCAAGTGACAGAAGACTCTCATAAGCCAATTCAAGATTAAGGAAAATATTTCATCATGTTATGTACACAGTAAGAGGAAAAATAAAAGTAAGAGATACAGAAAAGAAAAATTTAGACCTGTTGAAAGATAAACTGAGGAACATTAAAACTTTTGAGAGTTTATTTGAGCAAAAATCTATTAGGATTGGGCAGCACCAAACCAGAAGGGGCTCAGAGTGCTTCAGGAGCTCTGGGAGATAGAGAAAAGGCAGAAGCAAGGTAAGGAAATTATTGATTTGCTATAGCTTAAAGACTAGTTGGCTTCACTAATTGATTGTCTTTAGCATTTTCATTTCATAACCTTCAGGCATTTATAGGTTTAGATTTTGGTTTGCTTACACAGGCCATCATTAGAGCATCAGAACCACATCAGTCTAATGGCCTAACTGTTTAATTAATTTAACCATTCCCCTCATTTTGTCATCCTGTCATACATGAGAGATCAACCAAAATTTGGTATTAGTGCAACTCTCAGTCACCATCACAATTAAATTACTCTTGTCTCATTGTGAAACTCATTGATTATGATGTCAGATTTACAGGAGAATTGTTTATGCTGTTCATCTCATTGTTCATCTTGTTTCTGTTTCTCTAAGCACAGTGAGATCATCTGATGTATTGCTGATAGCTGTGAGCATGCATTTAAGATTTTTGACAGAACATAACGTACCAGGGAGACTACAATGGTAACTATTATTAGGATAATACCAAAAGACTGACATGCACTCCTTAGCTAGCACTTCTATGAACCAAACCCGTTGGTATCAAATAGATCAAAGAATGTAACTGAAGGGGCATCAAGATGTTTTAGCCAAGCAGCTTGTTTCCTGTATTTGCTATAGTACCAGAGATGTCGATCTAGGTATAGTTGGAAGCATTTGCTATGGCACCGACTCCTTGTTCACCCAGTAAGTATTTTAAAGCAATTCTATTATCTAAAAACACCTTAGCAAGAGAGTCTAGGGACTTTTGTTCCACTATGGCCTTAGCAATAGATTCAACACTAGTTGCCAGGGTTCAGGAGCACTGTCTTCCCTTTATTAACAAAAGAAAAAAGCAAGGAGCAAAAAAGGCAAAAGAAATAAATCTTTCATACTGGAGATGAAACTCTTATCCTTGATCTTAGGAGACCTATATACCTCAAGATATTGTCTATTCCTGGGAGGAAACTCCCTAGCCTATTTTAATTCTAGATCTCTAGCTTGTTCCAAGAGTTGGGAAGAGCCCTTCTTAACTGGGGCATGTGGACCCAAGGTTCAGGTTCCTGAAGTTTGATTATTATCTGGGTAGTGAGAAGGACCTGGTATGGTCTCTTCCAAAGAAGTTCAAGGCCCATCGTCATTCTTAGTTGATTCCGAATCACAAGGGTAGAAGAAAACTAGAAACATTCATTTGGAGAGAGATAGTCAGATATTTGAGGAAACTGTAAGAATCTGGGATCCAGATTGATTTGCAGAGACAATGAACAGACCCAGAATTTGATATCCACAAGATTTATAGTTTTCTACTGAAACATATTTTTTCCTCTATAATCACCCTTATTTCTATCAAAGATAATCACAGTAAGACTATCTTGTTTGCAAAGTAAGTTTCATTAAGCTTGGCCTGATTATTTACACAAGTGCATCAAGAATAGTGACTGACTACATCGGCTCTTTCAAAGTCTGCTTTGCTGGAAATTTTCATTAGATATCTTAGGTTGGACTTTTAAAAGCTTCTCCAGTCTAAGAAGTCAAGCCCAGAACCCACCAGGTTTCACCAGAAGTACCTATAGATTTAGGTGAATTCCTCACCTCTTGTGGTCCCCAAGATATCCTAAAATTATTGGGCACACCAGGGAACAACCTTTCTTACTCACCTGGTAAGGCTCCCAGGAACCTTGTACATAAGGTACCAGAACAATTTTTCCAAGGGGCTTTTATTGGCTTCATTAAGTCAACCTTAGTTTCTCAAAACTATCTGGTCATACCCGATTTTATGCATATCCTCAATTATGACATTCCAGTCAAGCCTTAATAATATAACCAATGTTTCCAGTTGTGTGTGTGATTTGGGGAAGTTATTAAAATGTCAAAAGGTTTGAATATTTGGCTAAATAGGATCTCAGATCATTATAAAATAATACTTATCTATTTAACTATAATGACAATAGAAAATTTTAAAGGCAAAAATAGAAGGTTACACAGTTATGAAAAAAACTTAGTTATTTTAATATTGAGAAGACTGGGTTTTCTTAAGTAATCAAAGACCTCAAAAAGACAATGTGAAATATAGTAAATTTTTTTGGAAAGACACAAAAATCTTTGCTTTCCAGGTAGACTGTCCAAAAGGTAAGAAAACAGAGACAGAACACATATAAATAAGAACCAAAAAATTTCAAGAACAGACCAATGGTACAAGAAACCATCTCTCTCTCTCTTTTTTTTTTTTTTTTTTTGAGAGGGAGAGAGAGAAAGAGAGAGAGGCAGGAGGTAGGCAGAGGAAGAAGGGAAGAGGGAGAGAATCTTCAGCGGGCTCCATGCCCAGCACAGAGCCTAATGTAGGGCTCCATCTCACAACCCTGAGATCATGACCTGAGCTGAAATGAAGAGTAACATGCTTAATGACCTGAGCCACTGGGCGCCCCCCAAAAATCTTTTTAACAAAGAGATAACCAAATTCTACTTTTGTACCAGAGCACTTTTAATATTAAAGCTCATTCTTTAAAAACATAAATAAATCTGTTCCCATTTTAGCCATCTTGACCACACATAAAATTCCTTATCCAAGATTCTTCTTCCACAAACCTTCTAAACTTTTTCAATAATCTATTTGAGTTTCCTTTCATCCTTATTATTTCTAAGTAGTTTTATTTGCACATATTGATTAGAATTCTAAATGCTTAGAATCATTTATTCTTAGTGGAAACTAAGAAATAAGCAATTGTGGAATGTCTGCATTCTGTGGATTGGCAAATTCATAAATATATTTCACAATTTCTAGAAATATATTTTTCTTCATAGTAAACTTTTCAATTAAACACAAAACACATTTACTAACAGTCCCAAGTATCTTTAGTTCCTCTGTAAAAGAAAGCCAAAACTGAATAAACCTGTGTCTAGTAACTAATGTTTCAGTATATTACCTTATTTCGTAATGATCTTGATTTTCAGTGAAACCTAGGTGGAATAAAAGTATTGTATTTAATGCTGATATCTCTAAAAAATGCCTGTTTTTATTAAACCAACAAGCTCGTACTAGTTTTTATCTACTAAACATTATCCTAGATTACAGGAATGTGAAAAACATTTTGGTTAGTTTCTGTATTTCTGAGAGTATACCTGATTTGTATAAATGCTTATTTGTCTTTAAGCCAATTAAATAGAGCTCTTTACATATTAATTTTGGCAATAACATCCAGAGTGAGAAAAATATCACACATCTATCTATAATTTACCTAAATACATACATACAATTTTACAATATCTGCAACTCTTACGAGAAGAATAGGGGACATAGATTGGTATAAAGGATAGGTGTTTTTTTAATAGTTTCTAGAGCAACATTTTTGTTCTTGCAAAGACTCCATTTGTAAGAAAAATACAGTTGTTTTTAATTCCCCAAAAACATTTGATTGCAACCTGAATGATATAAAAACTGATTCAGCCATCCAACTACATTATTCTCAATTTGCTTTATACCAGGGAGATCTTCAACTAAGATGGAAATCAAAAGAGTCCTATGTTCTAGATTTAGAGGTGCATTTGTTTGGAATGTTTTAATAAATCCATCCACATGGCTTCAGAATGTTTTTCTTTCCCTTTGAGTACATAGTTTCACTTTAGCTTTAGGGAAGAAGGCCTAAATAAGCTTCCATCAGGTTCTGAAAATCAGCTTCCAATCTGGTCAACAACTGACCACAGAGCTACTTAAAAAACAAACAAACAAACAAACAAACAACCTTTTGAATATTTTGCCAGTTTCAGCTATGACAAACAGTAAAAATTCCTGGCATGGACTCCCAAAAGTAACCAAAAGAAAGACTTGGGCAATTTCCCTGAGAGGTGAAAAAGAGTGGTAAGACCCTTGCTGCAAATGGAGTGCATCCCACATTTGTGTCAACCCATATTTTGGGGATCCCCAACCAGATGGTTGCCATGCCTAGTTCTCTGAGCACAAAAGGAGACAAATAGCTGTCCCTGGGAAAGAAAGCATCAGTAACTAATGTTTTTGTTTTTGTTTTCCTGCCAATCTGAATTTGGAAAGGAAGAGACAAAGTGAAATTTTATCCTCCTTTGTCGCTGAGGCCCCACAGAGATCTGGGAGCGCTGACCTTGTTAAGAATTCTTACCTTTTGATGTAGTGTTCCATGATTCATCGTTTGCGTATAGCACCCAGTGCTCCATGCAAAACGCGCCTCCTTAATACCTTCACTGGGCTACATCAAAAGCTAATGATGTACTACTGTATGGCGACTAACATATTATTAAAAAAAAAAAAAAAAGAATTCTTACCTTTTGCCAGCTTCTGTCAGTTTTCCCACATTTCCACCTACAGGCTTTGCGGCCAATAAGCGACACCCCAACAGCTTTCTTCACCTTCAAGAGAATCCGTAAAGGAGGTCCAGTTTAAAGCGGACCCAGTCTGACCCCGGAAGGAGTCTTTTTTCTGTGTGGGACCCAGTCTGACCCTGGAACCTGTTCCTGGAACCAGTTCGGTTCTGAGTCAGACCTGTTCAACCCTATAACCAGTCCGGTTTTTCTGACCGTGGTGGTTTCTAGACCCGGTCTGGAAAAAAGCAGTCCCCAGAGTCTGAAAGCTCATAATGCAAAAGCTGCAGAACTAGGATCCAGAATCCGTCGGACACTCACCCGCCGGCTCCAGACGCCGTGAGAAAGCTGCGCGCTCCCCACCCGTTGCAGACAGAGCCACGTGCTCTCCACCCGTTTCCGTGAGAAAGCCACGAGCTCAAGCAGCTGCGCAGGTACGCAAGCCTGGTTGCTGTTGCTCCCGGGAGTCCCCCGGGGATTTCCCTAGGTTCCCACTTTAGATTCCAGAGCTACTAAAAGAGAAACCGAGCCATATTAAAACTTTTAATTTAAGAGGTTTTTTTTGACAAAAAACTTAATTAGAATTAGGTACCACCAAACAGGAAGTGGTTGGGAGTGCTCCACAGATGGGGGCAGGGGTTGGGGGTAGGTGTTAGGGGACAGACTTTTTTTTTATTTTAAGATTTTATTTATTTGTTTGTCAGAGAGAGAGGGAGAGAACCTCCGCACACAAGCAGAGGAAACGGCAGGCAGAGGGAGAGGGAGAAGCAGGCTCCCTGCGGAGCAAGGAGCCGGTGTGGAACTCCTTCCGAGGACACTGGGATCATGACCTCAGCTGAAGCCAGACACTTAACTGACTGAGCCACCCAGGCGAGGCATAACGGAGAGACTTTCATAGAAAGAAGGCAGAAGCAGTGTAAGGAAATTATTCATTGGCCATAGCGTAAAGCCTAGTCAGCTGTTTGTGATTTGTTGTCCTTAGCATTTTGGTTTGGTAAACTGGAGGCATTTTACATGCTTAGAATTTGGTTTGCTTACATAGACCACCAGGGTATTAGAGCCACATCAGTCTAATGGCCACCTCGTTTAATTGATTTAACAGATAAAATTCAACCTTAGTTCCCCTTCACTGGCTTTGAAAGTAGTATTTAGATATCTGCTTCAGTCAATTCTAGTCTGGATAAATTTAGAGCAAGCAGTAAAGGTACAAATATTTTTAACTTCTGGATATAGGTGACTGTAGTAGCTATATTTTATTTTTTGTTGTTGTTTTCTGAATTTGGTCATCTTTCTAGAAAGAAAAAAGGTAAGCACACACACACACACACCAAAATGGTGTTTTTATTATCGCCTCCATTAATATGTGATAGCTTTGACTTTTTGTGAGTGAAATTGAAACAAAATACTTAAAATTACGCTTTAGTTTATTCCACAGGAATAGAAATGCCATCAAATTAATAGAGGGCAAAGGATGAGAAAGTATTTTTAAAAGTGCTCATATTAATGTGTCAGTATCAGTAATTCAGTTTTTATTTAGAAATCCCATATATAGGCTCTACATTGTAGCGGTCAAAATGATTCTAATGAAGCCAGCAATGATTCTTCCCCCAAAAAATAACTAACTCATGTATACAAACGGGTTGTCATCTTTAATTTTATAATTACATTTATATAATAAAGCAGTATTTTAATATCCACATTGAAGGCTGCCTTTCACTATTGAGGGTAGGTTTGATTCATATTCATATTCAAAAGTCTTTTGAAGTCAGGTCTACATTCATGTTACAAACAAACTGCAGTTTCAGCATTGGCTCCTTGTTGGAAAGGAATGAGACTCTCCCTATTGTTCGTCTTTCGAACTAGAGAAAAACTGGGAAAATAATTCACAAGTAAAAACTCATTAACTTCTCCTCGACTTTTTTAAATTGAATGATCAGTTCAGGTCCAACATTTTTTCACGAAAATAGATAGCTTTATAATAAAAGAAAATGACTTAATTCTCCAATGTTTGTTAAAAAAGGACTGTTCTCATGTCCTTATGATGAATGTTCTATATTTGAACATTATTTTTTTGATTAGTAATACGTTATATACATTATATATTCATTAATATTTTGGGGTTTTTTTAAACTATTTTTTTACTATTTTTTAGTCTTTATATACTAAAATTGCTCCATCAATCCCTATTAATGAAGACTGGGATGTCTGCAACTTTTCTGATTAGAACTATAATTTTTTATGTATTTGTCCATGACATATGTAAGATAATATATCCTAATGACAAATATATAAAATGACACATATAAAAAATATATGACAAATATATAAAATATATGACAAATGTTTAAAAATGTATGAATATGTAATGAATTATATAAAATATATGACAAATATTTTAAAATGTATGAAAAGTATGTATAAAATTTATATGATTATTGCTTTAAGAAAAATTCTTATACGTGCATTATTCAGTCAAAAATTTTAAACATTTTAAGATTTTTTAAAAATGTGTAGTCAACATTCTTTTGAGGTTTTGTATCGTTATATTTTCACCAGACTCTATAGTAGAGGAGGAATGGGTTTGGAAGAAGATGCAAATCTTTTTGAAATAATGAGTAAATGTTCATCTAAGCCATCATAATGAGATGTGTCAAAAGAGAGGTTCAGATTAATGATACATAAGTGTTGGTGCCCTTAGCATATTGTTCATAATCAAAACTATTAGGGTGGATAATGTCATCTGAGTAGATTAGCCTGAGGAGAAAAGATGATTTGGAGTAAAGTTCTAATGAATTTCACTATGTATAGTTAGGCATAAGAGGGAGTCTTTAAGGAGACAGAGAAGGAAAACCCATAGGTGTAGAAGAAAAATCGGGAAACTGTAGTGTCACAGAAGCCAAGAAAGAACTCAAGAAAGAAGAAATGGTAAGCAGTATCAGCCAAAATTTATCCAACATTGTAGAAGTTAATGTGAACTACCTGGAAAATTGTACAAAACTGATGATAATGAGGGTTGCAGTCTAGTGGACAGAATAAATACTAAAATAAGGAAATTATGTTTTGAAAAGTTGATATAAAAATGTAGAATGCCATTAAAATTGTTCAGGGTATAAATTTATATAAAGATGTTTATGCTTAATAAGTTTGAATATTCAAGGTAGATATGGATTGAAAGCATTCCTTGGGTTTGGTGACATGATGTTGACTGATGATATTCATGAGAACAGTTTTAGTAAAATGGTAAAATTTAAGTTTCATAGGAAGGGTGTGGCAGAATAAGAGATAATAAGTGGGAGATAAGTATGTAGAGTTTATTTTTTTTAATTTGACTGTGAAGAGATGGAAAGAATAAAAAAAATGCATCAGCAGGGGTCAGAAGTTCCTAATAATCTTGTAAACATGTAGTAAGGATAATAAATTAATTAAAAGATCGTGGTACTGGAGATGTCAGAATTATTGGACGGGGTGGTCCTCAGAGACATGGAGATGATGGACTTGAGAACTGGTAATGCATTTTTGTGGAGTAGGAAATTATAGAAGGATGATATAAGATCTTGGATAGAAACTGCAGGCAGGTGCCAAAGAATGAAGCAAATGTGAGTCTGGGGGGCGGGAGTGGTGATTAGGCTAGGGATAGTGGTGATGCAAGAGATTAAAATGGCAGCTTGGCACATAAAAACCAAAATACTTGAGGCAAATATACTTTATTCCTTTGTGATAGTAATATTTTCTAAGTCATTTGATCTGAATGAGATTTACTCTTCCTAAAGACGAATGCATAATCTTCCATTTTCTCCTTAAATAAAAAGAACTGCACAGAGATAACACCCCTTATAAAGCATACAGTAGTTAAAGATTATCTTGATTTTTTGTATAAATAGTAGATATTCTGTTAAATTGAGTATTAGATGAACCCAGAGTTGAGAGTTAAAGTTTAGTTGGAAATATGTTGCTTCTAAGGAAACATCCTCATTTAATTTTCATCTCTATTTGAAAAGTATTAGAATAAGCAGCAATTATAAAATATCACTATGGTGTTACCTTTTATCTCAAAATCATCCCAATTATGGGTCAGATATTGAGCAGTACTCAGCTGCCATCATTACTACAATCTGTTTGACAGCAGTGAAACTGCAGAAGGCAGACAAAAAGCTTGTAGTCCTCTTATTAGACACATGGAAGGGTTTTATCGTAACAAATAAATTTTGTCATTTATGATTTTTTAAAGTATCTTCTTTCTTCCTAAATTGATAACCATTAATGAATTTTTGATGAAAAAGCATGTTCTACCATTTTACGTTATCATTAATTTCTCAAACAAAATGCCAAAGACTACATTATACATTATCATGGTTTACAAACCAGCTTCAGATATAAAGCACACAACATATTGAAGCTCCTTTAATACTCCCTATCCCATTTCCTTTCCACATTATTCATCCCTACACAGAAGAGTCTATTATCATTAATTTTACATTCCACATGTATTCTCAAACTTTTAATACATATGTATGTCCATTAACATTTTATATTTTTGTATTATGAAGATTTTATTTTTTTTCACAGATATGTATGGAGAGAAAGAGTGTGAGCAAATGGGGTGAGAGGCGGGGTGGGGGGGGAGAAGGAAGAGGAAGGAATCCCACAGACTCCAAGCTGAGCATGGGGCCCAGCATGGAGCTTGATCTCATCACCCTGAGATCACCACCTGAGCCAAAACCAAGAGTCAAACGCTTTACCTACTGAGCCACCCGGGCCCCCCTGTATTATAGATTTAAAATTAAATACATTATAATAGTTTTGTGTAATTTTTAGTTGGTTAGTTTATGAAATTTACCTGTGTTGATAGTGTAACTCAAGTTCAAAATTTCTATTAATTAGCTAGCATTTTTTAATACTTTTATACCACATTTCCATTATAAATTCTTCCAGCAGTGGATATTTGGTTTGTTTCCAGTTTTTTCAGTTTTGTAAATGATACTGTCATATCACTATATATGTCTACTTCAGCACATATGCAGGTACATCTTTTAAGCATATACTTTATATTTTATATATTATAATTTTAATAATACAATTATACTATTTTTATTATTTTAAGTAATAGCATGTAAATATAAAACATTAAATTATAATAAGGTATATGTAAATATAAAATAAAAGTTAAAATTATAATTTTATTGCATAAAAATGATTATAATAATAATCATTATTATTCATTTGTGGTTTGTAAAGAAGGTATTTCCATGTATGTAGCAAATATTTTCTAGTTTGTTACTTGTTTCTCCTTTTTTGTTAACTATAGAAAGACAGATGTTTTTTCATTTTAACATGGTTATAATTATCAGTCTTTTTCTATGTGGTTTTGAGTCTAATTTAAAAATCCTTTTCAGGGACACCTGGGTGGCTCAGTTGGTTAAGTGTCTGCCTTTGGCTCAGGTCATGATCCCAAGGTACTCAGCAGGGAGCCTGCTTCTCCCTTTTCCTGCTTGTGCAAGCTCTCTCCCTGCCTCTATCTCCAACAAATAAAATAATAAAATAAATAAATAAAATAAAAATCCTTTTCAAATATCATAAGTTTTAAATTTTGCCTTATATATTTCAGCCTTGAATTTACCTGCAACCAGTTTTGAATTGTCTAAGGAATTTTATTTTAGTTTGAATTGTCTAAGGAATTTTATTTAAAATAAAAATAAATAGTTTATATAGTAAACTAACCACGCTTTATCAAATTGTTGAAACTTTGCTCCACTCCTAATTACTTGAAACCATCTTTGCTGTATAGCAAAACACGCATATATCTTTGAGCCAAATTCCAGGCTTTCTAATCTGGTAAATTAACATCTTGTTTATCCCAGTGTAATACAACACTTTCCAGTAACAAAATCAGTAATATTTTGTCATAGACTAAGGTAATAGTTCTGAACAAGTGTATGTAACCAAAAAGTCGAGGTTTAAATTCAGTCTCCTACACTGTGTGAAAATGGACAAATTCTCTGTCCTCTGTGTGACTCTGTTTCCTTATCTACAAGATGGGAGTTATATTACTTACATAATTGTTATGGGAATTAATATTTTAAATGTAAACATTTTAAAAATAATGTTGGCAGCTAGAAAGTACTATGTAAATGTAAGCATCGTTATTATTCTTGATATTGCAAATCCCTTCATTTCTGTCTCCAAAAATTTTGGTTCTTATCCAGTCCACATGTATTTTAGCATGAACTTTTCAAGTTTCATGAGTATAACCAGTTGGTATTATAAATGGAATTACACTAATTTTATAGATGAATTTGGAGGGTAATGGTATGTATATAATAGTGTTCCCATCCATTACATGGTACACTCTCCTCCTTCCCCGTCTTCTTCCTCCTCTTTCTTCTCTTTCTTCCTCTTGGTTTTCTGTAATGTCTTTCCATAAAGTCATATATTCTCCTCAAGTATTTTACATAGCTTTGTTAAATATAGTCATCAATAACCTAATATTTTTATTTTTAAAAATGTGATTTTTCTTCAATTATGTTGCCTCTATTTTTGCTTCTGCTATGTAGAAAAATAATTCATTTTATATAATGAAGTTATGATTTATTGCATATTGACCTAATAAATTCAAATAATTGTAGAGTCTATTTAATTTTCTATGAGAATAAAAATATCTGTAAGTAATGAGAGTTTTTCTTTCAATAGCTTATAATTTTTATTTCTTTTTCTTACAATTTGCATTACTTAAGCCCTGAAATAAAATATTGAAAAGCAGTAATGAAAACACTCAACCATGTCTTTTTATTTCTGATCTTAAAATAAATATTTTAACTATTTATTTGTCACTATTGTTTGCTGATGGATTTTTAGAGGATACAGTTTATGCAGTTTGGAAATCTCAGGTCTATTCTTTGTCTTCTAACAGTTTCTTCTTTTTCATAAAAATAAAATAGGTGCTGAATTTCCTAATTACATTATGATTTCTCCTTGAGGCATAAATTAAAGTATTCTATTAATTTACTAGATTTTTAGTTTTTTAAACTTTTCATAGTACTCTTGTTCTGTATATTTAACTTAATGAATTTTGACCACAAAATGTAGTCTGGTCTTGCTTTCAGGCTTAAAATGTGGCCAGTTTTTTTATGAATAGGTTTGATGGCTGATTTGTTGATATCTTATTGAATTCTGCTCATTTTTCTTCATATATTTTGAGACCCTAGTATTTGTTATTTATATTTGTCAAGATTGAGGGAGATGATGCTAAAATTTGCAGTACATACCCCAAATTATATTTTATTACAACATGATGACTCTGTACTTGACAATGTATTTGGTCTAATAGATAAACTGATTGTACCATTTGTTCTCATTGCTATTTGATTAGTATAATTGTCTTTTGTCTTTTTAATTCCAATCACTCTTTGATATTGTAATTTATTTTTATAAAAGGCACAAGGTTAAGGTTTCTGTTTCTTTTTATTTACTCCTATGAATTCTGTATTTAAGTAGAAAATTTATACCATTTACAGGAATCACAATTGTAAATGCTTTTGACTTTTTGCTAAAATCTTTTTTTGTAATATCTTTATCTCTGTTGCCTTCTTTGGATTTAATAGATTTTTCTTTTTTCCCCTTTCTAATGGTTTTAAAACTATAAACTCTATTTGTATTTATGCATAACATATATATGTTAATATATATGTGTGTCTGCGTACACGCACATACACACACATTCATGACTAGTTCTACCATCCTTAAGAAGTATATGAGGCCGTTAGAACTTTAGAACTTCTCAAAACTAGAATTGTTTTCTGTCATACATGTAATTGCTATCTAATATTTTACTCACATATTATATTCCACACCCAACATATATTGGATATTATTAGCATTTTATATTGAATATGTTTAGATTGAAAACACACTTAGCAGTTCCTTTGCTCATTATTCCTTCTTATGTTTCTGCCCTTCTTTTTTTAAATTAATTTATTTTATATTTCTTGAAGCAAATTTTTATTTATTTTTATTTTTTTATTTTTTTAAAGATTTTATTTATTTATTTGACAGAGATAGAGACAGCCGGTGAGAGAGGGAACACAAGCAGGGGGAGTGGGAGAGGAAGAAGCAGGCTCCCAACAGAGGAGCCTGATGTGGGGCTCGATCCCATAACGCCGGGATCACGCCCTGAGCCGAAGGCAGACGCCCAACCGCTGTGCCACCCAGGCACCCCATTGAAGCAAATTTTTAAAACATTTATTAGTGAGGGTTAATAAGTAGTAAACTCTATCAGTCAACATTTGTTTTATTTATTTTTTTTGTTTAACTTTTCATTCTTAAATAAAAATTAAATTGGTATAAAATTATGGATGATTATATTCTTGGCATTTGTAAGAGCTTTTTCCCAGTGTTATTATTCTGTTCTTATTATAACCTATTATTATAATTGATAGTCTGCTATCTGTCTAATCATCATAATCTCTACTTAAAATGCCTTTCCTTTATGGCTGATTTAAAACCTTTTGAGGGTGCCAGTTTTTCTCAAACTTTTTCAAACATGGAAGAGGGGGGAAACTCCATGTTCATTTTATAAGGCCAGCATTTTCCTTGATAACAGCCACTATGGAAAACAGCAACGAAGTTCCTTAAAAAATTAAAATAGAAATACCATATGATAGAGCAATTCCACTTCTGGATATATATCCAAAGTAAATGAAAATAGGATCTTCAAGAGATACCTGCACATCCATGTTCACTGCAGTATCATTTACGATAGTCAAGATATGTAAACTACCTAATTTTCTGTCAAAGGATGCATAGACAAAGAAGATATAGTATATAGATTCAATGGGCTATTATTCAGCCATGAGAAAGAAAGCAAACCTGCTATTTGCCAATAAGATGGATAGATCTTGAGGACATTATGCTAAGTGAAATAAGTCAGAGAAAGACAAATACTGTGTTATATCACGTATATGTAGAATGTAAAATGCAGACCTCATAGAAACAGACTAGCATGGTGGTTAGCAGGGACTTGAGGGTGGGAGAACTACAGATATATTGCTTAATGTATATAAACTTTCATCAATAAGTTCTGGGGATCTAATGTACAGCATAGTCATTATAGTTAATAATACTATATTATATACTTGAAAGTTAAAAATAAAATATTGTTATCCTTGGTGCCTTAAAGTTTTATTACCATGTATATAAATATTCATTACAGATTCTTTGTGCTTTTTATATCTTGATTATTACATCTTTCATTGATTCTGGAAAACTATAACCTGTCATTGAATACTGTCTTCATTTTCTTGTCCATTTCTCTAGATCTATTACTATTAGCATTCTTAAACCTTTTCTCTCTCTTCTGTGTGTTTTTTAATTTTAATTTTTTATCAGTTTTATCTGTGTCAGTCTAGGTAATTACTTCCATCTTATTTTTGAGCTAATTAGAGTCTTCAGCTGTATCTAAGCTATTTATCTAATACATTGAATATAAAATTTCAGTAATCATATTTGTAATTTCAAGATGTTGTACTTGATAACTTAAATAATGTACTTAGTCATTGTAGGGGTTTATTTCTGTTCCTATCTTCCTTCTCATATTTTTATTTTCATTTTTATCTACTAAATTTCAAAGTATGCATTTCCTACTCTCTATTCCAAAATTCCATTATCTGAAAATTCTGGGAGCCTAAGTCTTCTCATTCTTTCATTGTACAGTACATTCATTTCTGTGCTGACAAATTTTATATTGTGTATTAATATTTGTTAAGCTTTATACATACGAATTTTGTACATTCATGGTTGAGAGTCATTGTACAAATAAGTTTTCTTGGTCCTGCTTGGCAAGGATCTTCAAAACTATAAACTCATGAAAGAGCAGATCATTAGTCTCAGTTTCATGGGTAGGTATTTTCCAACTGGAGCTCAGGATAAGCACATGATTTTTCTTGTTATATCCCACTATTGGCAGTAGATACCTCTCTGCTGGCATTATTCTGGCATTTCAGTTCTGACTTCTCATTTTCATGGATCCCCAAGGCCTCAATTTCTGTATCCATGCTGCCATGAAGATCCAAATTCTTGAACACAAAGGTTACAAAAGATTTTCAGGTTACCCACACATGTACTTCCAATTAACTACTTCGGTTTTGACTTCCTCTTCATTTTTGGCATCTGGGATTTTGTTTACTTTCTTGTGCACTCATTTCATTCCTATAACTGAAGGGATATTTATAATATTTTTCACCTAAGTGTCTTTTCCTTAGTCCTAAAGACAGCATTCCTAAGTGTCTTTTAGAGGGAGGTTATTTGGAGTATTTATTCTGCCATATGGCTTAACAATATCTCTCTGTTTATATAGACATGTGTGTGTGTGTGAACATTTTTCCTAATCAATAGGACCAGTATTGATTTAACTGATGGAAAAAAATCACCATAGCCCATACATGCTAATATGCATTATTGGCTGAAAGCACACATAGGAAATTGAGAGCAATACATAGAAAATATATGTGCTACATACAAGGTATACTTCTTTTTTTCAGTTTGCAAAGAGCATGTAAGTCTAATGCTTCTTCCTTTAGAAATGGTTATGTAGTAGAAAATTTACAAATCTAGTGGTGAAAGCAGGTGAAAAATGGGCATAAAATGTCATTTTGAATTTTAATTTAAAGGCTGTGTTTTAATTTAGAAATAAACTCATAGGTTCTTAAAGAAGCCTTTGGGATGTGGGCACTGACTATATATGGAACAACATCTATAAAGCTAAGATAAGGAGAAGATTACCTGTAGTTTCAGCTCTATAAAAAAGGATAAAAAGCCTTTTATGGATAGTACATAAATGAGTATTTGAATTCTTCTACAATGTCTAAATTCATTTTTTAAAATGGGGAGCATAATCTAAGTGAGAGAAAAAATAATATGGCAAAGATTAATATCTTACAATGACTATATAAAATTTCCCCAAGTGCTCCTTTATTTCTTTTCCATTTTCTTTTATTTTATTTCCATTTGCTCTTAAATCACTAATCACCTAATTTCCAAAAGCCACACTCAATTCTGGAGTCATTTACTAGCCTGATAGTCTGAGTATCATATGCCACATTACATAACTATATATGCCAATATAATCAAAATCTTAATGAAACCCAATTAAGCTGTCTGTGCTGTGGCTCTTCAGGTATCTTGTCTCTTTATTATAGAAGTCAATTTCATTTGTTAAGCCCTTTATAAATTTGAACTATGCCAAGGAATATTTAGTTAATAGATGTTTTATTGAGATCCTGGGAAAATAAACCACTATATTTTTCTATATTCATAATTATTTTTCTACTTCCTTCCACCCTTTTTGTTGTTGTTGTTCTACCCTCATTCTATACAATTCAAGTTGGTTGATTTTTGCTATCTTGAGATATACTATATAAACATAATATATAAAATGTATGTGTCATTTATGTAAGTATTGATTATCCATATAACCATCACCCTGTTCAAAAGAGAGAGCATTTCTAGCACTTGAAGCTTCTGCATGCCCCGTCCCAAAATACTCCTTCCTGCAAAAATGATCACTCTCCTGATCTTGCTTTTTATTTTACTATGTATTTCTCAATTAAACAACATTGTTTTAGTTTGCCTGATCTTGAACTTTATATAAATTAACCCACATTATATAAAATTGTGTGCTTTGCTTCCTATGCAAAATATTGCCAGCTTATTTTATATTGCTGTATACTGCCTGCATTCGAGTTCTCCAGAGAAACAAAAACAATAGCTTCTCTTTCTCTCTTTTCTGTCTGTACACACACACACATGCACACACACATTGTTTTTGCTTACTGAAGAACTTTAATATAGGCAGCATGCAACAATATGAAATGAAAGAGATATGAAATAAGAGAGAGAGAGATTTATGATAAGAATTGGCACACACCATAATGAAGGCTGAGAGGTTCTGCAATCTGCAGCCTGCAAGCTGGAGACCAAAAAGCAGGTGGTATAATTCGGTCCTACTCCAAAGGCCTGAGACCAGGGCAGCCAATGGGGTAAGTCCTTGTTTGAATCCCAAGGCCCTAGAACTAGGAATGCTGGCTTCTGAGGGCCGAAGATAGATGTCCCAGCTCAAGCAGCCAGAAATTTCACCCTTCCTCTGCTGTTTGTTCTATTCAGACCCTCAAAGGATTAGATGATGCCACTAGCATTGGTGATCTTCTTTACCCTGTGTACTAATTCAAATGCTAATGTATTCCAGAAAAATCTTCAGAGACACACTTAGAAGTTTTTTTATCAGAAATCTGGGCATCTCCAGCCATCATACTGGCAATGAAATTAACCATCACACTGCCCATTCACTTTTGAGCTGGAGGCACTAGAGACATAGCAGATACAGGAAGAGCTCTCTGACCTCCCCCTTTCTACCTAAAAGCAGATCATAAAATTAACCATGAGAAAGGCCCAGAAAATTCTTATCACTGGGGACTGAGAGATGATGCAAAATCTGCATATTCAAACAAACCTCTTAAAATGACCCTTATTTTCCATTAATTTCACCTATATATTGCCTAGTCACTTTGCCACAATTTACTGCCCCCAGTCCAAATATCTTTGTCTTTTCATTTCTCCCCAAATTTATCATTTCATTTCCACAAATTTAAAAATGTACATAAGCTCTTGGTCCTAACAGCTTGTTCAGGAAGACTCCTTTGTGCACGTAAAAATATTAAAATTTGTATGTATTTTTCTGTTAGTCTATTTTATGTAAGTTTAATTCTCAGGCTCATCTACAGAACCTAAGAGAGTAGAAGGAAATTTTTTTCCTCTATGTTTTATAATGTACAGTTTTATATTGCTTGAATATAATAAAAACATACCCATTCTATTAATGGTGTACATTTCTAGTTTCAGACTAGTTTGCAAAAATTCTACTAAAAATATGTTTGTACATGTCTTCTGGGACATGTAAACAAATGTTTTTCTACAGTATATATGTATAGAAACTGAATTGCTGCATTGGAAAATATGTATGACTTGAAGTTTCCTAAATAATGTTCCCAGATAGTGAACTAGTGTGCCCTTCTAGTATTCACATTTTCATCCACACTTAGCATTTTCAGATCTGTTTAAGTATTTGCTAATCTCGTGGGTTTTTAATGAAATCTAATTGTGATTTTAATTTGTATTTTTCTGTAAATGAGTTGAAATAATTTTCACATATGTTTGAGAGATTTTAATATCCTATTTTCTGTAATGCCTAGATTTAAAGTTTTTATCTTTATAAAGCATATTTGATAAAGAATATTTGGTCAAGTTAAATTTGTTTTTCAAAGTAATCAACCTATAGGGTTTGCTGACTTATCTATGCTTTTTATTAGACCCGTTTATATCCATGTATATGTAGTTAAGGCTTCTTTTGAATTTAGAACATTGAGGTAAAGTTTAGGAAATATGGTGGGATACAAAAGAAAGAAAATGTAACACTTATGTGAATAAACTTGTTGATCTCACAGTTCGTTAATAAATTTGAATAGATACTCTATATTTACTGAATAAAATTATTGAAGATGTATATAGAGTAAGAAACTTATCTAAGAACATTGAAACTAGTTTAAGAAGTTTTCATGGAAAAATGTGTATTTGAAGTTAAGTTTGAATCTTCCAGCTTAAAAAAAATTATTGAACACTAGCCAAGTACCTAAGAAGTACCTTGTTTGAAGTAGTTAGAAAGGTAAGCTATGAAAAAAGTCCTAAGGTTCTGGTCTTCCTATCCAATGTGCTCAGAAGTTGATATTATTGCAGATAAATACAGATAAAGTAATGATTACAAAATAGAAAATAATACATTAACTTTTTAATATACCATATGAATATTATAGGAGTTCAGAGAAATGATCTATCTGTGGACAATAAGGATGAGATGATAGGTGTCCTTGTCCTTAAAGATGGGTAAGATGTGAACTGTCGAAAGAATCTCAACATAGGTAAATAGTATGGACAAATAAAGATGAGGCAGGAAGGGTTTTGGTAGAAGAGAAACATTAACTGAACATCCCTTCAAAGCAAACGCTATGTTTGATACTCATGGCATATACATAGTCCTAGTTCTTCAAGTATTTTAAATGCTCTTAATTTTACTTGGAGAAATACTGGTTTTAGCTTAATGCTGGTCCTTAGTGTGGGGTGCAATATGGAATATTATCTCTAATGTCTTAAAACTAAATGTCTACTTTTCATGGTTAAAACATATTTTTTTTATTATTTCCTTATGTGCATGCAATCCATTGTGAAGGAAAATGTCTGGGAATTATTTAATTAGTTTATTCAGAGAATGTAGTTAATTTAAGTAGCAAAATCTTTGGGGCTAAATTATATGGTGTATCCTTATTTTAAAAAAACAGCATTGTCACTGTTTAAGAACAAGTTACGATCTGGTAACCAGGGACTCTCAGTTCTCAGTGACTTTGACCACACATTTGCTTTGTGTTTTTTATTTTGTATTTTTTATTTTCTGGTTGTTTTCTCATGCAAAAACACAACCTAGTCAACAGAGGAACTGCATTCTTCGAAACTTCAGAGTGACAAATGAACCCAAGCTGATGGGCAAATGCAATTTAGACCATTGTTAGTCACATTGTCAGAGGAAAAACAAAGGTCTGGAGATTTGTACAACCAGTTAAATGTTAACCAAGAAGTGTTACAAATCATTTACATATGCTATTTGTTGGCCAGAACTTCTCAGTTAGACCCATGCAATGATGTGGGTCAAGGAAGTGTGTACTATGTGCCTGAAGGGTCAGGAATCAGAAACATTTCATGAACAACACTAAATTTGCTCATTCTAATTGCTTCCTCTTTACTTCATATAACTTAGATAAAATCTTTTCCAACAGATGAACTTTTGATTGTTCTCTTTTATTTATTGAAATTGAATAAGCAAGTGAACTTTTCCGGTTAATTTTTAATTACTTGATCGGTAATTTTTTTTAATTTATTTTTTTAAAAGATTTTATTTATTTATTTGAGAGAGAGTGAGAGAACAGGAGCAGGGGGAGGGGTAGAGGGAGAGGGAGAAACAGAGTCCCTGCTGAGCTGGACACCGGGCTCCATCACTGAACCCTGGGATCACAACCTGAGCCAAAGGCAGATGCTTAACTGACTAAGCTTTTTTTAGTCAAGGATTTGGGGGATTTTAATTTTGGATTTTTAATTCAGTGTCAATACAAGTAATAACAAACGTCACTTAACCAAAATAATGTTACCTCTTTTAACGGCACAATAGCAACACCAGGATTAGATGTAATTGCTTCAAAGGTTAATTTTTAAACTGACCAAACATTAATTTGATGATCACCTATGATTTGCTAATTTCCATATTTAGATGACTTTTCCTTTAAATATAGTTCACTGATTTTATTCCAATTAAATATATCGATACCTGGCTCTTTCCTACCTAAATAAAATATTTAACCTTTTGGTCAT
This sequence comes from Ailuropoda melanoleuca, assembly GCF_002007445.2. Taxonomy (NCBI): domain Eukaryota; kingdom Metazoa; phylum Chordata; class Mammalia; order Carnivora; family Ursidae; genus Ailuropoda; species Ailuropoda melanoleuca. Next base: position 76,838,840 of record NC_048220.1, on the reverse strand, counting down.
GAGAAGTGTAAATGCTAATAAAGGCATTCAACATCCTGAACAGTGGAGTCACACGTGTACCTGGAAGAACTCATTTGAACCATTAGGAAATAATAATTTAGAGATGATGATTCAGCACCTGAGAAGAAACACAATAAAATCTGAAGTTATTAACCCATATTTTAATGTCTTTGAAAGGAGAGTGCAGATGCTCCAAAGAGTTTCCAGATCATTGAGAAAGAAATGAATAACACTGTTTGTGCAAGTGGTTAGGAGTTGGAAAATTAAATTGAAGGATTATATTTATTAGGAAAGGGACCACGGAGAAATGTTGACTATGAAGGATTTACAAGAACTGATATAATGAATGTTGTATACATAAGACAATATGTTCCATATTTTGTGGTTGTTTAACAGACTGTCAAGAGTAATTTTGACAAAGTGTTCCCCTTACCATTTGATTACAGCTTAACTCAGAAGGTGTAAATCCACAGTACAAAATATTCCATAGTATAAAATGCATGTGGAAATCCTGTTAATAATATACTATTTGTCAGGTATACATGTGAGGCTGTTTTGCCTGTTTTCAGTATTACATTGTTATTGATTTGCTGTCTTAAGAAAAAAAATAAACTTAAAACATTTTTAGAATAGTATTAGGTTTACAGAAATTTTGCGAAGATAGTATACAAAATTCTTTAACACCCCTAACCCAGTTAACATATTAGATTGCTCCAGTACGTTTGTCAAAACTAATCACCAACATTGGCAATATCACCATTAGTTAAACCCCACCCTTTATTTGTATATTCCTAGTTTCTTGCTAATGCCCTTTTTCTATTCCAGGATTCCATCCAGGGTACCACATTACATTTAATCATTATGTTTGTTCAGCTTCTTCTGTGATAGTTTCTCAAGCCTCCTTGGTTATGATGATGTTGATATATTTGAGTATTGGTCAAGTTTTTGTAGACTAACTCTCAGTTTGAGTTTTTCTGATGTTTTTTTGTTTTGTTTTTCTGTGTTTACACTGGGGCTAAAAGGCTTTACGGAGAAGACTACAAAGATGAAGTGCCATTCTTCTCACGTATATCAAAGATACATAAAATCAAAATAATTTTTCATTGAAGGTATTAGCCTTGATCACTCATCTGACGTAGCGTTTGCCATGTTTCTCCACCGTGGTTATACTTCCCCACCTTTTCCATACTCTCCACTTTGGAAAAATCAAGGGGATTTAAAACACATTTCCTTCCGAGGTTTAGAAAAAAAGCATAATGTAAGCCCTTAGAAGCACAGAATAAACAATGAAGTTACAAATTTTTAAGGTCGACTCTTAACCAAAGGCAGACTGTTGGATCCTCAGCCTGGAAAAGAAATAAAGTCAGTTTATGTTCAAATGGAAGGTTGTCATTTTCATTAAATGCTGATCATTGGTGTTAAGATTTAGATTATTATGCTTTAATGAAGCTTAATTGTTATACTTAAAGGGTATTTAAGATTTTGTTGTAAATGTTTTGGAAACAGTCACTGGAAATTGTTGAAGAAGAGATCAAAAGAAATTACAGAAGAGTCAAAACAATAAAAAGTAAATGAAAGTACTCTAAAAGAAAGAAGTCATTTAAAGATTAAGGAACGATAGCAGTTACTGTTTTAGTGTGAGTTGAGAGATTAATTATATTACTAGAATCAAGTGTGCTTGAACAAATAAATATAAGTCAGCTAAGAATCACAATTATTTGGTGCTCCTAGAAAGCTTTTTATAATTTCTTCATCCCAGGTAATCAGAATATTTTTAACAAACTTGAAAGGCGAAGACTGATAGGTATGCCAGGATAAAGACAGACAAATCAGTTAAGGAACTCCAGAAACTGGTAAGATTTCTTTCATGGGATAATAACATTTTTCAATTCATTTATTCCTATTCTGATTAATTAGGAGAATATTTTGAGTGGATTCTGGCAGATTTATTGCTAATTAGTTTGGCTCGGTAAAACTTGCTGCCTGGTACAGGATATAGTGACAGCCCTTATGTGGAGTAGTATTTATTAGAGAATAAAATCACTGGATTGGGCCTCTACTTAAATAGATAATTTTCAGTAAATTTTTCTCCATCTTACCTTGTGTCCTCCTTAAATAGGAATGGTGATGTGAATTAAAAATGGTAACTCTCTGCTTGGTGGTTTAATACTTTATGTAAAACTTTCAAAACATTTGTCCATTCTCCTCATAGAAATTAAAGAAGCTATGCATTTGTATCTATCAGTTATGCTTTATTAAAATGATTGTACATATGGGGGCGCCTGGGTGGCACAGCGGTTAAGCATCTGCCTTCAGCTCAGGGCGTGATCCTGGCGTTATGGGATCGAGCCCCACATCAGACTCCTCTGCTGTGAGCCTGCTTCTTCCTCTCCCACTCCCCCTGCTTGTGTTCCCTCTCTCGCTGGCTGTCTCTATCTCTGTCGAATAAATAAATAAAATCTTTAAAAAAAAAATGATTGTACATATGACTGGCATATTTCAAGTAAAAGTAACATTGAAACTTCAGTTTTTGTCGGTTTTTTTTATTTTGTTTTTCAGAATTATGGTAGAAGCAGAAAGTTGAGTTAACATTTGTAGTGAAATTGGGAGAAATAATTCCTTTATTGAAAAAAATGCCTAAGATATTTCAAAAAAGTGATTTTTGAAAGAAAATGGCCAAGGTCTTATTTCAGACCTGTGAGTTTTTGTTTCACTTATAATCTTCTTGCTATCAATATCATCTTATGCCAATCCATTTCCCAGTCCTATCAGGTTTATTGTTTTAAGTCCCTCATCTGATCATACCTCACTTAGTATAAATAAATAAATAAATAAATAATAAATTGTGTGTGTGTGTGTGAGAGAGAGAGAGAGAGACTGAATTCTAGTTTTAGTGTCTTAGTATATTTTTTAGGGCTGACCAGGACTCAGTTCTCACTAGTTGAAAGTCTAGGACTCAGGTCTTCCTAGTTCAAAGTTAGACTTAGGTATGCAGTATGTTTTCAATGTCCTTAATTTTTGGTGCTCATTGTGTTTGCATTGGTGTCATCTCCACTCACAGTACCTTACTTTTCATTTTTTAAGACTATTGGGGTTGGGGGGTGCCTGGGTGGCTCAGTCGGTTAAAACTCTGAATCTTGATTTCAGCTCAGGTCATGATCTCAGGGTCGTGAGATGGAGCCCTGTGTTGGGCTTGTGCTGGGTGTGAAGCCTGCTTAAGATTCTCTCTCTTCCTCTCCAACTGCCCCTCACCCTACTCCTCTTAAAAAACAAAAGAACAAAGAAGACAATTCTATTGGGTACTTCCTCAGTGAATTTTCCCCATATCTCCCGAAGCGCTTTCTTGCCTCTTCATTTAGCACTCAGCTTATTCCTGATTAGTGTGTATCCGACTGTTTGGGTATTGCTTGTTTAGTCATTTTTATTTTACTCCAGGTTGTGTAAGGAATTTTGCATTTCTCATCTCAAGTGAATAGCACAGTTGCTGTCAAAGAATAAACCAGTCAATAAATATTGATAGAGGAAAGAGAAGGAAATGTATAGTGATTTTAATTTCAATAAAAAAAAATAAATGCCATAAAGAAATGCCTAAATAATTTCATCTTATTTATGGTGTAGAAATGATTTTCTTTCTTAAATGTTCAATATGATAGATACTGATATACAGTGTTATCCCCTTAGAATTTCTTCTTGAGAAAAATTTGCTAGCCAAAATATTACAAGAGAAAAACACTTAGCTATGGATTTCCTTCCTCTTTTTCTCATTTTGGAGGACTCCATTAACAAATGGTGCTTACATGCCTAAAAACCGATGTTACAAGAGCATCTAACATAATGCTTTGCCTCCAAGTATTAGAAAATACAAAGAAGCAAAGAAGTCAGTATTTATAACTTAAATTACTAATTTCTAAATAATACTTCCTGAAACCTCTTATTTGAACTATCGTATCTAGGTATGTAAATTCCCTTTTTTGAGCTGCTACTTCTAGTTTCTTCTCAATGCTGTTCTGACATATATTCAAGCTGTTTTCTAAAGAAACTGAGTCCCAAATGATGATTGCATGTCTAAGGGTACAGTGATCTAGAACTGCATTCTGCTGCTAAAATGCCAAATTGTGGCCCTAAAGGGAGTATAATTTTCTCCTTGACCTCTTGATGTTTTGCAAAAATAAGATGTGTGGGATAATTATACCTTCTAGTAATTAAATAGACTGTTATTTTGTAAATAAATCTTGTGTATTTTCAGTTCTCACCAGGATATATTATCTATTTGAACACCATTGCAAAACTCAGAAGACTTTTTTCTCAAAATCCAATTTTTTTTTTTAGGCCAGAAGACTATCATAAAATCAAGTATTTTGGGACAAGCCTCATTAATCATTTGTTACGATGTAAGCTTCTGATATGGAAGCAGCCTTTCTTGGCTGGTTCCCTGTGATAACCCATTAGCTATAATAGTGCCTGGCATATTGTGAGTATGCAATAAATATTTCTTGAATAAATGAATAAATAGATTAATGAAGGAAAGATTTCAGTTTGACAGGTATTCTTATACTCTAACGCTGCTGTTAAATTGGCATAAACTTTTTTCAGGATGAGCCATTTTAACACAACCACCAAATTTAAAATGTACTTTTTGAATCAGTGATTTTATTTCTGGAAATTTATCCTGTGAAGATGCTCATACAATGAACTAGAGTTCACACACTCATATACATATATGTTCCACGGGACATTACAACATATAGTAAAAATGTCATAAATACCCATTTATCCATTTTTAGGGAAATAATTCATGTCATTATTTTAGATCCATAAATGGGATATAATGAAGACTTTGAAAATAACAAAGTTGGTATGTGTGTTCTGAGTTTGCATTAATTTATAGGAAAGAAAAGAAAGCACAAGGGGGAAGGAAGGAATGGAGGGAGAAATCTGATAGCAAAGAATGGTCAGCAATGAAATAATTTTTAATATCTTTTATAAATATGATTTAAAAATTATAAACCTTTGGGGCACCTGGGTGGCACAGCGGTTAAGTGTCTGCCTTCGGCTCAGGGCATGATCCCGGCGTTATGGGATCGAGCCCCACATCAGGCTCCTCTGCTGTGAGCCTGCTTCTTCCTCTCCCACTCCCCCTGCTTGTGTTCCCTCTCTCGCTAGCTGTCTCTATCTCTGCCAAATAAATAAATAAAATCTTTAAAAAATATATAAACTTGTACAAAGTTTCTAAAATGAATATAAATACAGTATGTGTGTTTATTTGATTATAGTTGTGTTTTCCTATTACAAAGCTCTGTAAAGCTGGTATTCTGATTTTTGTATGCACTTCTTTGCCACTTGTTCCAATTCATAGTAGACACAACAATTATGTGATTTTTGGATGATGTACCTAAACTAAGCTATCAAGAGATAATCTCAGAAATAAAGTGAAAAAATCAGGTGTGGAGTTACATATGTTCTCTGTTATGTGAACCAGACAGATTTAAAATAAGAAGGTTGGACAGATTTCTCCCAATAAGTATGCACATTTAAACATTTTACCATACCTTACATTTGGGAAGAGGCCCATGGCTCAACATTTTGTTGTCATTACTTTGAACACCTGCTACTTTATTATATACATACAAAAAGGCACAGGTAGGCTCCAGCTTCTTTTCTACCTTTTACTTCTTCTGGCGATGTAAGCAGCATAGCTATCTCCATGCTCTTTTATTAGGTAATGCTATTGACTAAGATGTGTGAGTCTGCAAAAATCAGAACCTAACAAGCATCCCTAGCCCACCTCCTGCCTCATGAACATAAACTACTTTTATTTAGCTGGGCAGTGCAACTTCTGTTTGCGCACACTGTGTGTAATTCTGTTTATTTGTCTCATAATCTGCATTCTGGTCAAATAGGAAAAACTGATTTCAAACTGCCAATAGTCCACATGTCTTTACTATGATGTAGTATAAAGCATGAGTTCATATTTGATTTTCAAACTCTTTATCGTAACCCTAAACTTGTTAAAGATTGTGACTTTATAACAGATTTTTTAAAATAGTGTTTTGTTGAAAAAGTAATCCCCACTATGCCTTTTGGTGATCATGATTAGTTAGTAAAGATCTTGAAATAGTTCTAGAAATATGATGTTGGAGAGCTTTTATATAGGATTATTTGGGGGACTGAATTTCACTTTACTAACATTTATACAAACAATATGTCCCAGTGTTCTGCTGTTAGAATACTCAGAAGTGAGAATGAGTCAAAGAGCCAGAAGCCAACCAGAAAAATGAGAGCCATGAGTGTCCAGACTTCTGTGCCAACACTTCCAGAAGGGCCTTGGTGAGTTGACAGATGATAAAGTTATGATTGGGTAAAAAGTAACCCAAATGACATTTTTCTATTATTTTTAAAGCCTAAGAAGACCTACATAATTGAAATATTCATTTAAAACACTTTGAACCCTGAGTAAGAAGGAAACATAGACTATAATTTAAATATTCCTTGACCTCCTGCTTTCAAACAGGTTAAAGCACACCAATTTTAAGGAAAATATCTATTTCCAAATAATTACAGTCCTTGGGCTTGTGAGAGGGTAATATCTTGAAAGGCATTAACTATAATAGATGTATGATAACTGCCATTTGACTGACACTTAGGTACTACTTGAAGGACTTCTCCAAGGACAGAAGATTCTATCTCATAAAAAGCTGGATGCCCCCGAAGGACGAAAGAGTAAGTGTTCTTGAGAAGATTTTTATTTGCATATGTTTTCAGCAGAGAATTACAAGAGAAATCATTATACTATTAAAATTAAATCCATAAAATGAAAATAATACTTATAGAGCTTTTACAATTTGTCAGGCATTTTATACATACAAAATATCTTCTAATTCCCCCAAAAAACACAAAAAACCATATGATGTAATTTTATAAATAAAGTGACTAGGGCTTAGAAAGGTTAAAAATTCCCAAAGGTTCTGCCTTTAGTAAATAGTAAGGCTCAGATTCAGATATAGGCAATTGGACCGAATATAGTAAGCTATAAAAACTAAGGATAAATTTCTATGGAAAGTATTTTTATTTTAAAATTATGAATGTCTAAGTGAAATATGAGACTGGTTAGTTCTTATTTTACCTATTTTTTTTTAAGTTTACTCAATTATAAGAGGTGTTTATCTTGATTATTAGGTGTTATTGGCATATGATAAAACAATTCCAAATTATGTATTTTGCCTCTTAAAAGATATGCAATCATTGGGGCGCCTGGGTGGCACAGCGGTTAAGCGTCTGCCTTCGGCTCAGGGCGTGCTCCCGGCGTTATGGGATCGAGCCCCACGTCGCTCCTCTGCTGTGAGCCTGCTTCTTCCTCTCCCACTCCCCCTGCTTGTGTTCCCTCTCTCGCTATCTGTCTCTCTCTCTGTCGAATAAATAAATAAAATCTTTAAAAAAAAAAAAACTTTAAAAAAAAGATATGCAATCATTAATACTGAAGCATAGGAAAGTGGTTGATAAACAGGTGCTTCTACTTATATGTTTTATGTACAATTTCTCTTAATTCATCCTTGTGGTTCATTAAAAAAAACAAACATTAGATGTGAGAAAAGCAGATTTTTAAAAAAGATTTATTTTTTTGAGACAGTGTGAGAGAGAGAACGTGAGAGAGAAAGCAAAAGCGGGGAGGCACAGAGGGAGAGGGAGAGGGAGAAGCAGACGCATCACTGAGCAGGGAGCCCAACTCAGGGCTCGATCCCAGGACTCTGGGATCATGACCTGAGCCGAAGGCAGACAGTTAACTGACAGAGCCACCCAGGTGCCCCAGAAAAGCAAATGTTTTATGTTTAATAAAAACTAATTACTTAAGAAGAAATGCATTCTGATATAAACATTGTACTTGCTACATAGAATTTGGTTAATGCATGTTTATTTTTTAATGTATGAATTAAATCTAAGATTGCATAGATATAAAAAATAGCTTTTGAACATTATACAGTTTGGACAATTAATCCTGATGTCTTTCTTATGCGGTAAAATAATTATGTTCAGGAATTAATTTTTACTCTACATATTTTAAATTTATGACTTACTCTTATTTTGCATATTGATTTGTTTTACATTAATTGATTATTTGTAACATGAAAATACCTTTGGGCTAAAAGAAGCAGAAAGAGTTTTATACGATCAAATGCATTATCATTATCAATAAATACATGATGAAAAAATTAGGGCTCAAGGCATAGTGCTCACCTTTGCTAATGTGAAGAAAATATTAGAATGTATATCCTAATGGAAGCTATTTGGGGAGAAATAGGAGTATATGTAAAAAATAAATGAGATTTTTCAAAGGTTTATAGAAGCTATAAATAATTTGTGATATATTAGTTGCAGGGAGAGGCAGTGAAGGCAGACAGTATTCTGGTTCTGAAGGGGTCCATTTTAGTAGAGGGTGACAATCAGTAAAGGAAAAGAAAGCATATAAAAATGACACAATATTATGCAGTTGATATGTGAAAGGTAAGTACCTTCTTGTGGTGGGATAAATGATGGCTGTGCAGATCTGAGAAGACCTATGAAAGCAAAGCATGAAAAGATGAGGTAGGACTTAGTTGCTGGTACATTCTTGCATACCTTTTGGAAATGTATAACCTACTACATAAGAATTTTTCAACCTGCACAGTTACAAAAGAAAAAAAGTGTGAATATTTAATTTTAATTAAAGGGATTTTTAATAAGCCTTGAAAATGGTGCTTAATTCTACCCTGTACTTTACTTGTATCTTCCTCTAAGAGCACATAGATTCCCAGTCACAGCAGTGTTTTAGAGACTCAATGTATTATGTAATGGATTATAAGGCTATAAATAATGTCATAAATAAAACCAATGTAATTTTATCACAACAGAGGCTAAGAATCCATTTGTAAACTACCAAACGATCCATCTGAAGAGACATATGTTTTCCTTAAGATAATGAAGTATAGAATGTGTGAAATTTATTTTGCGAGCAAGCCTGAGATTTTATGTATGTCAAACTTGGGAGAAACTATATGTTTTTCATGAAAGATATAAAGGATTCCTTTCTTTAAAAAAATTAGAGCAGAAAAGTTTCAAACCTATTTCAGTCATGAATATGCCATAGCTAAATTAAAATCCCCAGTTTTATATCTGGTATTCAAAAAGAGTGTTTCAAATTGAAGAACTTTCAACTATTTGTTTTAACATGGATCTTAAATCACTCTGAGATTTTCTTGGATAACAAAACATAATGGAATTTATAGATGTTAGCCCGAGAATTAGTAACTATGTCTCTCCTATTAATAATGGGAAAACTTGATGACCTGGATTCCATTACATGGAAAAAAAAGAAAGGAACAATGACAACTAGATTCACCTCTTGCCTCCACTTTATGTAAATAGGATTCTCACAACCCAAAACTTCAAACTCAATTACAAAGGCAAACTAGGATATGAGGCTATCTTGTAAGCAATCACATACAGTTAGCAGGGTTAAGTCTAGAAGTACTAGCCTTTCTGTTTCTGGTGTATATCCCTTCATATCTTCCAGCATTTCATTAGAACCTTAAGCTTCTTTCATCCTCTTTCACACCGTACCTAGAAACAAAAAATAAGTACTTAGAGAAAACACTGGCCTATGTAATAAACTGAAAGATTCTAACATGTACTTGGAGAGCAAGTTTTTCTCCATCCAGAGATAATTTTAAATATGAGGTAAATGTGGGGAGGGAGAGACTGCTGGCATAGGGGAGATGTAGTGTGAAAGGAAGGAGTGGAGAAACAAGCGTCATTGACATGAAAAAGGACACAAGTTCCAAAATTTTACTGATTCAACATCACTTTATATTCATAGCCTCTGAACCACTTGCCATCTAGCAGTTGGAGTCACTAAGCTCATCTGTATATGAGTAGGTTGTCCTGGTCGTTCTGTATGGCAGTAGGATATGGGAAAAAATTTTTTTTCCCAATCCCATTTTATGGAGGAATTGAAGAAAACTATTTTGGAATTTTCCTGTAGGCCAGGTCATTGTTGCACCCTATGCTATTTGATATATACTGTTTAAATGACCTGTTAGGTCCAAATATGTGAGGACTTTCACTGACAAAAGTATTTCCATCTATTTTTTAAAATACTTTATTTTTTTAAACACAGTATGCTTTCATAGTACAATTCTCTAGATGCTTTCAATCCAAAGAAAGGGGATGAATTAGTTTCTTAAAACAAACAAACCAACCAACCTACCTTAAATTCTTTCCTGTCAACAAAAATCATTAAGGAGATCTTACTTAGTATATTTATTACATTCACTACTGGTTCGTGACTTTCAGAATGTGAACTATCAGCTTGGAAAGATCACATTAGAGTAACTACTACAAAAGAGGAGTTACTTATTTTTCAGGTCCTGCTACTGAAATTCAAAATGGCAGTGTATTTATATATGTTCAGCTTCCCTTCAGAGTGATGATACTTATGCATTTCAGGGAAGTTAAGTAGGAGAATTTGTAATTTTATAATTGACTCTAGATTTCACTTTTAGAAGAATTTTACTCTCAGATATGTTTTATTTAACATCACAGAATGCAAGTTTGTGGGTATAGTTATATCACCAAGATATCAGTGAAACTTATTAATTCATAGCAAATGCAGAGAGGAGGGAAAAAAGGACATTGGGCAGAATTTAGGTAGTAGGAAATGAAAAATAAATTTTAACAGCAACTTAAATAACACAAAGAATAGTTTGTAGCTGTTATCCCAAGATAAATTTAGGATAGGAAAATAACTTTTCCAAGTCTTTCTCTATACAAGAAATATGGTGTGGGGCACCTGGGAGGCTTAGTCGTTTAGGCCTCCAGCTCTTGATATCGACTCAGGTCATGATTGCAGGGTGATGAGATCAGGCCCTGCGAAGGGCTCTGTGTTCAGCTCAGAGTCTGCTTGCCCCTCCCCTTCTGCTCTGCCCCCCCATTCCCCCACCTCTCAAATAAGTAAATAAATAAAATCTTTTAAAAAGAGAAAGCATATCGACATATCTTTAAGAGCATATCTACATATTTTTAAAGAATAAATAATCTGATGTTATGTATTGGTAAGATTCTCTGAAAATGATATAGTGCATGACTGCAAATCAAAATGAAAAATCACAATCTCTGATTGGGTAATCCCACTTCTGGAAATTTGATTTAAGGAAACAGTTATCTAAGAGTAGAATGCTATATATTTAGCAACGTTTGTTAAAATTTTACCTACAAAATCATAGAATTGAAAATACGATGTCTAAGGAGGTGTTTAAAAGTTATGATACATCGGCTAAAAAGAATGTTATGTAGATATTAAAAATGATAAATATGAAGGAGAAAGGAAAATGTTCAAGCAAGAAGCCCAGAATTATATTTTTTAAAGCTGGTATATATAACGTGCTATAAAAAGTTAAAGTGATGTAGAAAGACAAAATTTATTTATTTATTTTTTTTTTTTTTTAAAGATTTTATTTATTTATTTGACAGAGATAGAGACAGCCAGCGAGAGAGGGAACACAAACAGGGGGAGTGGGAGAGGAAGAAGCAGGCTCATAGCAGAGGAGCCTGATGTGGGGCTCGAACCCATAACGCCGGGATCACGCCCTGAGCCGAAGGCAGACGCTTAACCGCTGTGCCACCCAGGCGCCCCGACAAAATATTTATTTGATTAGAGCCAGCAAAATTATATTTAATGTGAATTGTATTGAATTGTATTGAATACATATGATTAAGGGCTAAAACAAATTCATATCCATCTCACCCCTTGAGGAAGTCTAGCAGTAATGTTAGATTCAAACTATAATTGGTGTCTTTTTTTCGAAATTATTTTAATGTTTTACATTCTTATTGAAAGTGTTATTTTATTTTTAAATGACGGAATTGTAAATTATTTTTATGTTTTACATTCTTATTGAAATGTAAATGTAATGTAATGTTTTACATTGAAAGTGTTATTTTATTTTTAAATGACGGAATTGTAAATTAAATATTATGTAAATTAAATATTAAATATTATATTAAATATTAAATATATAATATTTTTCTGTCCATTTAAGAAAGAAAAAGCACAATTTTATACATCTAGCTCAAATCTTTTTTCCTTCACGAGTCTAGGCATACAGTAGGAAACTGATAAAGATCTTGTTGACAAATGGAAATTGCTAGGAATTAAAATTAGCCTTCTTATACTGATCAATACTTAGAAGACATTGAGGCAAATACATTCATTAGAAAATCATTACTGCACATAAAAGATGTATTTGAAGCCACAGTAATGTAAAACTTTAAAAGATGTGTTTATTGTACGTCTTAATAGGTGAAGAGTGATAAGGAAGCAGTCATTAGTGCAGTGTTTGTAAAGTGTAAATGGACCATTGCAGTTCTCTGAGTCTATCATGTTTTCTGCAGATGGAGCTGCTGCTCTTTAGGGCGGTGGGTGTGAGGGAGAGGAGAGAAGCAGCAATCTTCTTTATCTGTGTTTCCCAAATTTGAAATGTGAAATGTATAATCCATTCAGATTTTGATTCAATATTGTTATATTCTTAACAATCTCTACATTTTTAAAGTTTTCCCATGAACTAAAGATTCACATTGTTGAGTTGGCCTTGTTACCATTCATTAAACAGGCTCAGTAATTTTTGTCATGGTGTTTCACATCATTTATTTTTTATTATTATGTTTAATAATTTATCATATATCACATTTTGCTGCCGTTACACTAATTTAAGATATGAACCAGTGGCTCAAGAATAGTTTATTTGAAAGTTGTGGGATGGACAAAGTAACGTGAAAAATACATTAAGAATAATGTGTGTAGGAACTTAGTGCACATATAGAATGTGCAAACTATGTGCTGGGAAAACTCTAACTTCACAGAGGCAGCCACCAAAGACAACTTTTTAAAATGGGAGGTTTAAGGTTGAATATTCTAAAACTGGATTTTTTTGGAGAATTTCATTGTGTTTTAAATGTTTCTCAAAGAGTAATATAAAACCATCAGATAGTTTTCATCATTTTCCATCAAACCCAAGTGACTTCTCTGGAATACAACTGATACTTGTACAATAAATACTAAATAATTTGTGTGGGTGTAGGAGGTCTTCTATGTAGGTTTGTAGTATTATTCCAAACTGTGTTATTGATATTAATTTTGTGATCCTGCTTTTTATTGAACAAATGATTAATTAGTCATTAAATGTCAGGAAGAGAACAAAATTACAGAGGCTTCATGAATATTTTTACTCCTTAGGAGGAAAAGAGGTAAAAAATCGCATTTTTGCAGAGAAATACATAAAACCAATTCTGAACTGAGTTACAGATATACTCAGAAAAACAGAAGTAGCTATTGGAAAACATTCTTTTCGTAAATTCAGTGTTGACAGTGATATTAAATCAGTGATGCATGATGTGAAAAAACATTTACTATTATATAAACACATCTATTTGTTTTCTTTCTAGATGAAATACATAGTGTGTTTATGTGTGTGCGTGCACGTAAAGCATATCTGCGTATCTCATATATATACATGCATACATTACTGAAGTGTATATCTATATTTGAAGGAGAAATGTCCTATTTGTTAACAAAATTATACACGATAAAGAAGTTTTTCACTTTATAATCTGTGCAGTAAATTTGAAGTGGCTCAAAAATGATGGAGTTGTATGAGTAGCCAAGAAGTGTTTTTAAGTGTATAGGTAGGGCTTTTTATTTTTAGTATCCTCAGTATTTTTATTTTTAGTATCCTCAGTGTTCTTCCCTTACCCCATATCATCTGATAGCTATTGTCTTATCAGTCAATTACTTGTCAATTCATTGCTAAACTTCTCCAAGGAGATGGTGATTTTCATTCTCTTTGTTTTGTTAGCTGATACTGATTTCTTTACCACTCCAATTTGTTTTTGAGCACAATATTGCCTCAAACAGTTCTTGATAAGGAAGCCATTAAAATCCACTTCTCTAAACCCATCAAGGATTTTCCAGTACTTTGAGTTCTCAGTAGCATTTGAAAATAGCCATTTTTTTTAACATTCTCAAGTAATATTTGCTACCCTCCAGAAATCTTTTCACCTCATAATTTCTTACTACATTGTCAAATTTAATGTTTCTTTTTTTTCTTTTAACTTAGCAATTTTATCTTTTTGTAGAGGGACCATCAACAAATATGCCATTCCCCAAGACACAGGTCTCACTATTATTCACCATTGTTAATCACTATATCTTTATTGAAAATTACTTTCTTCAAAATTGACTTCCATGATATTTTTATCTTTTCTATTTTTATCTTTTGGTCTTGGCTTTTTGTTGGCAAATGCATCATTCTCCACTCAGCTGTTGTATTTTTTAGTTCATCATGATTCATCTTAAATTATCTTTCCTTTTATTCTGTATGGTCTAAGATATTTTATCTAAGCTCATGGCCTCAATGTTACTTGTACACAGATGGCTTTACAGGTGTCCAGCTCAGACTTCATTTTCTGCTCCAGAACTGGATATCTGATAGCTCTTACATTTTCAGGTAATAAAGGCAGCATATCTCCAAATGAACACATGCCCTCCCAATCCTCCAAGACACCTTTTTCCTTTATTCCTATAACAGTAATAAGAACTAGAATCTGTTATATATAGTTATTATAGTGAATAATCTAGGAGGTACCCTATGTGTTTCTTCTTCCATACCCCAATATCTAATTTATTACTACTCTGTAATTTACCTCTTAAATAGCTCTCATATCTCTGTTTTTCTTCATCTATTTCCTTCCTCACAGTTCAGGCTATGAAATTCTCCTGCCTTCTTAACTCTGCTTTCATAAGCACTTCTGCCCTGCTAAAGAATATTCTTCACATTATGGAGTAATCATTTCAAAGCAAATTTGCTTATGTTGCTGTTTTCCTGCTTAACCCCTCTATTGATCTCTAATAGGTATTTATAGAGTACCAGGTATGTGTCAGGCATGGCTCTAGGTACAAAGAACACAGTGGTAAGAAGACATACACTATCAAATAAACACATAAATGTAAAATTAAATTTCAGCAATATATGTTTTGAAGAAAAATGAAGCAAAATATAGGGGAAAAGAATAAGTTGTGCTATTTTATTTCTGTGGGTTTCTCTGTTAAGGCAAAATCTGAGAAGATGGACACAAAAGTGAGAAGAAAACAGGAAGGTGTGTCTCAGGCAGTAGGAGAAGTGAAAGCAAGGCCCTAAGAGGGGGCATCCTTGACAGGAAATAAATAAAAAACAAAAACCAAAAAATAGCCAGTCAGTATGACTGGAGTGAGAAGGAGTGTGATAGGAGAGTAGGTCTTAGAGAGAGAGCAAGGGGTGGGAGAGGATGGGACAGATCATGAAGCTTTTCCAAGGAGTGTTTCAAACTGAGTAAAGCATGGAACCACTTAACCATTGAGAATAGGGAAAAGCCAGTTTTTGCTGATAATCTTTAAGCACTTTGACCCTTTATAGATAAACAATTACAGGAGTGTAAGAATGAAAGCAGTGAAACAAGTTTGGAGGCTATGCAGTAATCCAGATGGAGAAGATACAGACCTGACTTAGGTTGGAGTAATGGGGGAGGTAAAAAGTTGGCTGCATCCAGGATATATTATGATAGCAGAGTGCGTAAGTCTTACTAATGAATTAGGTATGTGCTATGAGAGGAAGAGAGGAGGGAAGGTTGACTATCAGTTTTTTTTCCAGAGTAATCAGGTAAACTGTACAATTTCTTAGATGGGAATAAAAACAGTTGGAGAAAGTTGCAGTAGTTTTGTAATGGAAATGCTAAGTTTGGGATACCCAGTAGACATGCAAGGTGAATTGTTGAATATGCAGTAATGCATATGGATATAGAGCTCAAGAATGAGGCTGGAACTTGGTATCTAAATTTGGCAGTAAATAGCAAATAGTGTTTCAAGCCATGAGACTAGATGTGATCACACAAAGTGCAAAGAATAGCGAAGAAAATTCAAGAAGACTGATTGAGCAGGAGCAGTCAGGGAGGTAGGAGGACAAAACACCTGTTTAATGAACTCCTATTATATACTCATTGAATGAATACATAAATTAGTTTGCTTATAAATTACAATCCACAGTGAGGTTTGTCAAAGAGAACAAATCTTGTTTCTCTTTTTTTGTTTCTTATTAGTAAAAAACACCACTACTGGTCCAAGTCAGCAAACCAGGAACTTTGACATCACCCTCTCTGATGAAGTGCTCCCCTTGGGGAGAAATCTCTCCATGATATTCCTGTCCAAATATATATATGATCCAGGCAGTGAATATATGTTTTTATTTTTTTTAATTTTTTTAAAGATTTTATTTATTTATTTGACAGAGAGACAGCCAGCGAGAGAGGGAACAAGCAGGGGGAGTGGGAGAGGAAGAAGCAGGCTGCTAGCAGAGGGAGCCCGATGTGGGGCTCGATCCCAGAATGCCGGAATCACACCCTGAGCCGAAGGCAGGTGCTTAACGACTGTGCCACCCAGGCACCCCCAATATGTGTTTTTATTTTATAAAAACATATGAGTTAGGATTTTGTAAGACAAGAAACTACTGGATATGCAAACTTCCCTACAATTATAGCTATTTATCATTAAGTGAGAACTGGAAGCATTAGTGTAAGATGCAAACATTATCATTATTACTGATAGGAAATTATTAAAAATTTTATAACATTCTATGTTCTTTTGCAGTAAATCACTTTTTCTTAATTTACCTTAACGTTATGATCCATGTGAGTTCCAAATATCTATTCAATGATATGCAGATGTCAAGAGTTTGAGAAATGCTGCATTAATGAGTAGTCTGAACCATAAACCAAGTATTCCAAATTTATCCCAGTACTTAGTTCCTAAATTTTACTTACCTGTTTTCTTGGCATATACTCTTGGTTCTTGGAAAAAGCAAAGTATGTGATGGTTGAGGAAGACAGAACTCTATTTTCAGTGCCCCAAAGCCATATGTACTTCTACCGTATAGTAGATACATTTAATTGACAACAGTAGGTCACAACTGAGTCATAGGGACTATAGTAATATTGTATTCTTGTTCCATCAAAACATATTTTTAATATAAGTAAATATATTTTTAACAACTATTTTGAGAAGTACCAAAGCCCCTTTTAAAATACTTTAATGTAATAATACCACCCCCCACTTTCTGTGAGAAAGAAGTTTGCTTTGTTCATCAACAGGTAAAGGCGTAGACTTCTTTCTGTAACATTAAGGAAAATGAGAACAAGAAGTCAAATAAAATATTTATGTTTATTTGGAATCAGAGTCTCTTCCTTCCTTAAAGACTTCACAAATATGGCCATGGAAAATTTGCACCTGAGCTCCCTTGACAGCATGCTATCATGCGTTGAAGTCATACCCATTTTTTAACTTCTAAACTGTTTTTGGTTTAGTGGTTAGGCTTGAAATACTTGAAATAAAACATGTCTTCAGATCTTTCTATTCTTTTCATTTTTTTAAAGATTTTATTTATTTATTTGACAGAGATAGAGACAGCCAGCGAGAGAGGGAACACAAGCAGGGGGAGTGGGAGAGGAAGAAGCAGGCTCACAGCGGAGGAGCCTGATGTGGGCCTCGATCTCATAACGCGGGGATCACGCCCTGAGCCGAAGGCAGGCGCTTAACCGCTGTGCCACCCAGGCACCCCCAGATCTTTCTATTCTTAAAGCTAAGAAGTAAAACTGGCAGTAACTGGAGGGGATCTTGCAGCCATGTGAACCACTTAATATTTTATGGGATTTCTGTGTGTTAAGAAAAATGGTAAGCATGTTTAGCAAACAGAAAGAAGCTGCATCAGATTTTCTGTTTAATTTAGTGATGAGCCTGCTTCGGAAAACAGTATGAAAGGGAATCTCTCAATTTATACATTAAGTTATGACTTAATTTATGCATAATTTATGATTTTTAACATCTTCCCCAAAATGCTTTATAAGGACAGAATCTTTTGCTTTCATTTTGGTGCCTTCTTGACTCTGCCAGGCCTCTTTTGATTAGGTATACAGAGATAAAAGTGTAGAACCTTAATTGTCAGACACAAAAGAAGAATGAAAGCAGAGATTCAGTTTCTTGTAGTTTACTTTCTAGAAGATTCAGGCAGCTGCTAATCATTATGTTTCAAGTACAGAAGAAAGAAAGAAAGGGAAGGGGAGGGATGGAGAGAAAAAAGAAAGGAAAGAAGGAAGGAAGGAAGGAAAGAAGGAAGGAAGGAAGGAAGGAAGAAAGGAAGGAAGGAAGGAAGAGAGAAAGGAAGGAAAAGTAAGAAAAAGAAAGTACGAAAAAGAAGGAAAAAAAACCGTAGGGCTAGCTTTGGTTCATTATGACTATGTCTTGATTTCAGTCTCATAGTTAATATAGATGTCAGGTACAATCTATTGGGCTTCTTATGTCTATTATATTATTAACTATTCTTCCTCTATTGGCTAATTTAAAATTTCACTAAAATATCTACAAATGAGGCTATATATCTTGATGATAATAATTCTAAACTGCATTAGGCACCTAATTTGCTTACTATCACTTCTTGGTATAATAGTAATTTTTAAAAGTGACTTTAATTTCAGAAATGCTCTGTGGATTCTAAAATTTTGAAAGCAGTGACTACTAGCAGCAGAATAGCTTTTGGATAAGTGGATAATTATAATCTTTCCAGGAACTAAATTAATTAGCTGCCTCCCTTTCCTACAGTGAAAGCTTTGTACTTTGCACATTTCTTTAGATATTTGACAGAAGGGCCATGACTAAGCAAGTTAGGCTACTTGGGATCACTTAACATGGTGTAATAAAATAAAACCATGCCGTGATAGGCTGAATTCCTTATGTTAAAACTACAGGGAATTCTGACACTACAAAAGGAACAGAGTTTGAAAGGACTCTGCCTAAAACTCTTTTGAGTTCATTTTACTTCATTTGGTGGAGAAAATAATTTTCAAATTCATTCAGAATAATATCAAAGTTCAATTGTAAATAGGTAAAGATGAAGCAACACTGACATTCTGAAGAACAAAGGTATTAATGTAAGTGAAACATTCTGTGTGGCAGTCGTATTTCCTGGGCTTTCAAAGGCTTCACTGTAGTAGGTAAGGGTTGGGTGGAGGGATTTCATAACACTTTGTAAGCATATTTTGAGTACCCATGTGATACACATTCAGCAAATACATATTTTTTTGAAATAATTTGACTTAGACTTTCAGGATGAAATAGTTCTCTTAAAATACAGTCATGGGATTGTAGAGTTGCTTCATTTTAGGACAGTGATTCTAGACTCAAGGATGCTAAGTGACAGGAAGGGTACCTAAAGATTTCAAGAGAAGTGAAAAGATTTGACTCATTAGCTTCACAACAATAGCTCATGCACGTGACTTTTGCATTTGTTTGTAGTGTGACTTGACCAATCACTTATCAGCTATAGGACCTTGATCAAATGACTGTGCTTTTGCATTCTGTTTTGTAAGTGGAGATAGTCATAGTGCTAATTTAATAATATTGTAAGAACTAAATAAATTCATGCATGGGATTGGCTTGGAATCTAGCTTCATGCATGGAAAGCACTTAAAAATATGTAACATACTGGGGCGCCTGGGTGGCTCAGTCGATTAAGTGTCTGCCTTTGTCTCAGGTCACAATCCCAGAGTCCTGGAATGCTCTCTCCCTCTCTGACAAATAAATAAATAAATGAAATCTTAAAAAAAATATGTAATATACTATTGTTACTATGTTAGTATCTTGTTTGAAATAGGTGCGTGTGTGTGTGTGTGTGTGTGTTGTATACACGTATACATTGGAAAGTACTTATTTCTGATGTATTTGGGGGCAAATCTGGCACTGGTGTCCTTTTATTTCCTTTAGTCTGTTTCTTGTCTAAGAAAGAATGATTTATCTTTATTTTTTTGAAGATATTATTTATTTATTTATTTATTTATTTATCAGAGAGAGAGAGAGAGAGAGAGAAGGAATACAAGCAGGGAGAGATGCAGAGGCAGAGGGAGAAACAGGCTCCCTGCTGAGCAAGGAGCCAGACCCGGGACTCAATCTCATGACCCCGGATCATGATCTGAGCCAAAGACAGACACTTAACCAACTGAACCACCCAGGTATCCCGAATCATTCATCTTTAAAATACAAAGTAATACACACACACAAAAATTTTTTTTCCAAAAATGTTTAAGTGCAAATGAGGGGAGAATGTGAATGAGTATTTAGTGCGAGCCGCTACGAATCAGGTCCTGAATGTATCTCATTTTGATATTGAAGTGCCATGAGCCTATAGATAATCCTTTCTCCTTTGTTGGCTTAGCTCCCTCAGTGATAAGACTCACCTGCTGAAACTTTATTTCCCTATTGATTCACTCTAAGTTGCTTCTCTGCCTTCTTTCTTAAGCACACCTTTACGTAGCTATAGCTAATCAGACTCCTTTGTAAACAGCATTCTGGCAATTTTCTACTTCCCATTTGAATTCCAAAAAAAATTTCCTTACATGTTCATCAACTGTAAGTTTGGAAAATAAGGCTCATATTACATTTTAAAATTGCTCTTCTGAATGTGTTTTTCTTCATTAAAATGTTTTCTTTCTAATGTTGGCCTCAGGAGATGCAACATAATTTGCTCATCCAGATCCAAGGGAAGAAATAAGCAAACTGCTGCCTGTCAGTTATGCTAAATTTTGTAACTTAACCTGGAATGTCTTCACTGAAACCATTGACATTATTCAATTGATTCACACATTAAAAAAAATGAATCTAATGTTTAAATGATAAACTGTGTACATTTTATGACACTATTTAAATTAAGGTAGTTATAGGATTAGATTATCTTAAAAAATCCTTAAATTGCAATATATAAAGTCAATTCATGGATGCATAATATTGAAATTATATTATTTTAGTTTTTATCAAGAACTTATAATTTTACACCATGTTACAGAACTATGATCTATTCAAGGAAAAATATATTTCTAGATTGAGAAGTTAAAGATTTTAGAAAGAATTACTTTACAACTCTTCTTCTAGTTAAAAATTATTGGAATAATATTCTGTTGGACAGCCATATTTCCAAAATTTCCTAATGACAAAAATTGCTTCCTCTATACATTTTAGTACACTTCCAGTTCTTTGAAGGAATGAGAATATTTTGGAAACCATGTTCAATTTCCAAAGTAAATGCATTAAAATATTAGTGCTTACTCATTTTATTTTTTTATCTTATTTGTTAATTATTATGTTGTATGTTACCACTTCGCTTAGGATAAAAATAAATTAGTGAACTTTTAAAAGGCTAATCTTAGGAACCTTTGAAATAAGACAAAATTCAGCTGATTTTAAAATGAATATACTGAAGGAACAGGAAGAAGAAAGGCAAAATCCAATTCTTGTAAAATCTTGTGTAATACTTATAATCGTTGGTTTTTATTCTAAGAGCAATAGGAAGCCAATGGAAATATTAAGTAATGAGTTGCCTGATTCAGAATCGTGTTTTAAAATATTACTCTTATATTGGCAATGGTTGATTAGAAGGATCTAAGAAGAAATATAGGATAATCTTTAGATCTTTCTATTCTTAAAACTGAGAAGAAAAATTGGCAATAACTGAAGGGGAGCATTCTGTTAATATTAATGTACATCCAAAATATTTATTGAGTCCTCCTCAATACAAATCAAAACTACAATAAGATACCACCTCCCACCTGTCAGAATGACTAAAATGAACAACAGAGGAAACAACAGATGTTGGCAAGGATGCAGAGAAAAGGGGACCCTCTTACACTGTTGGTGGGAATGCAAACTGGTGCAGCCACTCTAGAAAACAGTATGGAGTTTCCTCAAAAAGTTAAAAATAGAGCTACCCTATGACCCAGCAATTGTACTTCTAGGTATTTATCCAAGGATACAGAAATACTGATTCAAAGGGGTGCATACACCTTGATGTTTATAGCAGCATTATCAACAAGCCAAATTATGGAAAGAGCCCAAAAGTCCATCAGCTGATGAGTAGATAAAGAAGTGGGGGCACGTGGGTGGCTCAGTCAGTTAAGCGTCTGCCTTCAGCTCAGGTCATGATCCCAGGGTCCTGGGATGGAGCCCTTCATCAGGCTCCCTGCTCAGTGGGGAGCCTACTTCTCCCTCTTCCTCTGCATCCCCCCTGCTTGTGCTCTCTTGAGCACTTTCTCTCTGTCTGAAATAAATAAATAAAATCCTTAACAAAAAAAAAAAAAAAAGAAGTGGGGTGTGTGTGTGTGTGTAATGGAATATTACTCCGCCATCAAAAATAATGACATTTTGACATTTGCAGTGACATGGATGGAGCTAGAGAGTATTGTGGTAAAGAAAAAAGAGGAAAAACAAACACCATATGATTTCATTCATATGTGGAATTTAAGAAACTAACAGATGAACATAGAGGAAAAAGGAAAAAAGAGGGGCAAACCAGAAAAGAGACTCTTAACTACAGAGAACAAATGGGGGTTACTAGAGGGGAGATGGGCAGGGGGATGGGTTAAATGGGTGATGGGAATTAAGGAGGACACTTGTGATGAGCATTGGGTGTTGTATGTAGGTGATGAATCACTAAATTCTACATCTGAAACTTAAAAAAAAAAAAAGGAAGTAAGAATATATAACTCCTTTCTAAGTTTTGTAGCTCTTCTAAGTGTTTTGTCATGAGCAAAATTCTGTATGTATAAAACTTGAATGTTTTCTTCTCATTAGGTATTTTAAAGATTCGACTATATTTTGAAATTCTAATTTTTATATAATTAGCAACATCATGATAACCTTTGGTACTTTGTGCATTTTTTGGCTCTTACCACTTGGTGCAATTGCTTGCCTACACAGTAAAAAATACAATATAACCTTGAAATAAATGAATAGATAAATAACTGAATGAATCTGAATTATCTATCATTTAAAGATTCTAGGTAAAGTACAACTCCATCAGATATTCCATTTGTGTATTTTCTTCATATAGACTTGTATTTTTTTTAAATTAAAGGTTACATATACTATTTTAAAAATACAGTATGTAAACCTTTGGGGATTTTTTTTTTCACTCAAAATAATTTCCCAGAGATTAATCTACATGGTTGCTGTGTATCAATAATCTGTTTCCTTTTTTGGTGAGTGGTATTTAACAATCTGGATGAACCAGTTTAACCATTCACTTCACCATTATTTGTATACAATAACGCATCAGCAAATAATCAAAGTCATTTTTCCTTTTATTTTACTAATTACTTATTTTCAATGGTTAATACATTTGCCTGGACCTATGGTATAATATTAAGTAGAAGTTTGAAAGCAAGCATTCTTGTTTTGTTCTCAGGAAGAATTTCGGTAATTTGCCATTGAGTAGGATATTTGTGTAAGTTTTTGGTAGGTACTATTCATTATAGTAAGGAACTCCTTTTTGTTCCTAATATGCAAAGAGATTTTGTGTTTTAATCATGACTGCATGTTAAGATGGATTTTATACTTTTCTTCACTTATCAGGATGATTATATTAAGTTTTCTTTCTTTGATTAATATGTTAAATTATATTGATTTTCTGTCACTGTAGTATTCCTGGAATAACGGTCATCATTCCATTCCTGGAATTACAACATCTCCTACATGATGTATACTTTTGATATTTTGCTGGTTTGGTTTACTATCTTGATTTTTGAATTTTTATACTTATATTTATAAAGGGTTTTTTGTCATCATGTAAAGTCCTTGCTATGATTATTATCAAGGATATGAGGGCTCATATTGAGAGGTGGAAAATACTCTTTCTCTATTCTCTGGAGGACTTTATGTAACATTGGTGATATTTCTTCCCTTTATCTTTGGAATTTCCACCTCCAAAATGATTGAATCCTGGAGTTTTCTTTGTGAGGTTTTAATAATGGATTCAATTTTTAGTAAGATATGGTAGTATTTAGATCTTCTCTTTTTCTTTGTGTCTTAAATGTTGTTGTATTTGTTAATTATACATGTATT
Organism: Ailuropoda melanoleuca; assembly: GCF_002007445.2. Lineage (NCBI taxonomy): Eukaryota > Metazoa > Chordata > Mammalia > Carnivora > Ursidae > Ailuropoda > Ailuropoda melanoleuca. Next base: position 76,814,845 of record NC_048220.1, on the reverse strand, counting down.
TAAAAATATAATGCATTACTATTTCCGGTATTTATGATCAATATGTATTTATATTTATCACATTTTTACTCTTTTCATTGTCCATCATTTCTACTTGTATTTTTTAAAGTGGTCATTATTGGCCTTTGAGTTCAATATATATTTTAGAATTTATTCTGTTCTCTCTTCTTTGCAAAAAGACATAACTGTCTGGAATTTTTATTGGAGGTGGACTTACTCTATAGATAAATTTGGGGTATAATTGACTTACTATTCCAGGAGATATTTATGTCTCTATTTTCAATAATTTGTTTTTATTTTATATTTTAATGTACCATTTATAGATTTAATATTATTCATGTTAAAAATAGTATTAATATTAATGATATTTTTAAATATTTAAAAATTTTATCTTCAGGATGTTTTTGCTACTGTACAGGTATACGGAGTACTGCACTTTAACCTTGTGGGCATGTTTACTTGATAAATTCTCTTATGAATTTCAGTAGTTTTTTGTATATATTTTTAGGTTCATGTAGATATATGTCGTCTACAATAGTAGCAGACAATTAACTCTTCCAACATTGGGTCTCGCAAGTCCCTCACCCAGCTCCACAACATCACAAACTACATTTTTTTTTCTTTCAGGTTATTGTAGTTCATCGCTTTAGCAAGTATTTTGCCTACATTACAGTGGGTCACTGATTCCAGCATTTGATGACACTTTACTCACTGTGCAACACCCTGCCCTAGAGCCAGTGCTACATATTCAAGATTTTGTTATTTTCACCTAGATACCAATTTCTGTATCACTCATCTACTGTCACACTAATACTATATAGCACATACTACTAAAATCTCAGTGGCATTCCGTAATCAGGATTCCTTTAGGGCTTTTAGTTTTGTCTGTTGACTGTAGAATTGGCTAGGTTAGTTTGATATACTCAAAATCTATCAATCTCAGGCCAGGAATATTGGCTACTTCAAATATGTTCTTTCTTGATCAGTGTCAAAAACTCCCAATGGGGACACTAGAAATTACAGCATCGCCTACGTGATAGATTTGGAACTGGTTCACTGTCACTTCTGCCCAAATTCCATAGACCAAAATCAAGTTATATGGTTAAGAACAACACCAAAGGTTTATGAAGTATATTTTCCTTCTCTTCCATATAGCTTCAGGATTTACAAAAGGTCTTCATAAGACTAGCTTTATGTTTGAGATGGGAAAGTTTCTAACTTCATTACTCAAGTCCTGCAAAAACACCGAAAGCTTGGCTGTCTTTTCATATCAGTAGTGGCACTCTTAATGGCAAAAACACAGATTCTTAGTTTCTGCCTATACCTAGAATTAGTAAATACTCCAGAGAAGAATCAGCTACAGAAAGTCTGCTCCACAGTTCACCTGTCTGGATAATCTTCTAGGCCTCATTGCTTTAGTAGTTCACTGATATCTTTTGATAGTTTTTGTTTTTTAATCTTACTTTTCTGTTTTGGGCAATGGCTAAGCACTCCTTTTTGGAAGTAGGACTTCCCTATTTTTTTTTTTAATAAATAAAACTGTTATTTTTGAAAGCCTTTTAGAAATCTGGTATGTTTGCTTTTTTACTGCCTAGATATCATCACTATTTTGAAGTTTATTGGGTCATTTCCATTCTAGCTGTTGAGAATTTCCCACAGTATCTCTGCATATCTTATATAATCTTTTGTTACATACTATCTTTTCAAGGATGTTTCCATAATGAATAGCCTGAGAAGATAGGATCTTCCTCCAAGGCCTTTATTTGCTGACCAGTAATAAAAGTATCACTTTTCGGGGGGGAAATGTTGGGCAGGTTTACTAGTTTCCTAAGATCTGCCTTCCTAAACTGTGAGGGGGTTGCACCGTGTACATAGCATTCAACTCCATGGGAAGTGTTGGTACAAAGGAACAAAGACCAACATGATTTCAAGCTACCTACTGTGCCATGAGTAATCAAGTCTTTTGTCTTGGACCTTAAGTATTGTGTCTTGTACTAGCATCTATGACATTTCTTATCATGATAGGAAGAGTATAATCTCAGACCCCTCATTTTTCTTACTTTCAACTTTATACTTAATGACATGTGTCCACTTGTTTTACATCTCTTACAATTTAAAAGGGTATCATTCATTGACAATATTTTCAGTTTGATAGATGTCTAATTATATCTTTTTGTTGGTTAAACAGACATTACCCTGATTACAAATTGAAGTTGGATAACTTTTCCTATACATTTAATTGCTTTCAGATTACCTCACCTTTAAATGGCCTGTTAATGTATGTTATCCATTTTCTTTCATTCTGATTTTCTTTTTAAAATTTGTAGGAGTTAGTTTTTTGTCCATAGTATTGAACACTGCAAACTATTTGTCAGTAATATCTTTTACAAATTCCCCTTCCAGCCAGTATCTTGCATTTAACTCTCTTTATGGTTTTAAGAATTTTGTATACTGGATTTATCAGTTGATATATATATATATATATATATATATATATCACATTATGAATTTATCATTTTCAGTCATTATCAATGTTTAAAATGTGTCAACATACATCTATTTTTTGTCGTTTGCATCTTTTCTTATTTAAGCAACTTGTGCTTAATATTTTATGCTATATTTTACTTTTAAAATATTGAATGTTTGATTTTTGAACTAAGAATTTTAAAAAGGGTATTTGTTTTATATCATTTATTTCCATATTGGCAGCAATTGTGCAATTTCAGTATTTTATGTTTCTATTTTGAAAAACTAAAGATTAAATAATGGAGTAATCATTATTTTTCAAACCACTTATATTATGTACTGAATTTCTTTACAGCAGTTTTATGTTTACAGCAAAACTGAGAGTAAGGTTCAGAGATTTCCCATATACACTCTGCCCTTCCGCACAGGCAAGTCTCCCTCATTATCCACACGCCCCACCAGAGCAGTGCATTAGTTATAACTGATGAACCTACATGGGCACATCATCATTAGTATTAGGTTTCTTTATGTTGGTTTCTCTCAGGGTTCTCTTTTCTACCTGTGCCTATATACAGACTCTTAGTTTCTATGACTGTAAAATATGGCTTAATATTTTATATATTTCTATGGGTAAATATTGTTTAACTTTATCTTCTTCATAAGTTAGTTATGCATGGCTCTGTGATTTTTCCATTTTGATTTTATTATCCTCTTGCCAAATTATCAGAAATGATCAGTATTTTAAATAGAAACATTATATATGTATACACACGTGTATATATGCATATATATTAGAAATAAGGTATTGCTAATATACATTTTTCTTCTAGCTATGAACATGGTATATTGTTCTTTTATTAAGTATTTTAATAATTAATTTTTTAAAAAATTCTTAACAGTGGGGTGCCTGGGTTGCACTGTTAAGCATCTGACTCTTGGTTTAGGCTCAGGTTGTGATCTCAGGGTCATGAGATGAAGCCCAGCCTTGGGTTCTCAGCTCGGTGAGGAGCCCACTTGAAACACTCTTTCCATCTCCCTTCCCCTCTGCCCCTGCTACCCACACACACTCTCTCTCTAAAATAAATAAATAAATCTTAAAAAAAAAATTTGTCGGCACTGACTACCTTACATTGTTGGCAAACCAGGAAGGGTATTGTTAATGGTTTATTTCTTAAGTATAGCATTGGTTTTTGTATAATGCTTTAAAAATTACATATTATCATTTACACATTCTTTAATCTCAAAGAACATACACAAATATTTAACAGGGTTGAGAGTGGCAGATGATATGAGAATCTAATTTTTTTTTAACACAAATCATCATTCGATCTTTTACATTGGGCTTGTGGTATGTCTACATTTAGAAAAAATAATATTAAAGAGAGAAAAAGTCCTTTCAACAAATTTACAATTTTTCCATAAATTCTTATTTATCTTTTATTTAATTCAGAACCTTATATTTTAATTGTTAGTGCCAAAAGAATATTTTTAAGTCATTTTCTTATTTGCTTATTACTAGTATTCAATTATACTTTTAATTTTGCATGCTGATTGTGCATCCAGAACAATAGCTAAATTCTCTATTTGTTCTAGTACATAAAAGAAATCTGGAATTTTATGTAGATTATCACATCACTGCAAATAAAGGAAAATTCATTCCTTCCATTTATTTATAGTCATTAGCTAGGAAATCAAATATAATTTTTGCTCCAGTAAGCTTTAACATCTTTTTCTTCTCAATGTCAAGTGGAATGCCATATACATCTTCAAAGAAATTGGATGTTTTCTGTAGACTTTTTTTGTAAGTTGACTGGACTGGAAAAGAAATCCAGGTTTTCTTTTAACAACTCTTTCATGTTTTCCATCACTTTAATTCTGTGTTTGCATTCTGGGTTTCCCTTAAATTATCTTCCATATTTCAATCTTCCAAGAGCTTAATCTGCTATTTAATCCATCATATGTTATTAATTTGAATAGTTATACTGATTTTTAGCAGTTCTATTTTTTTAAATATCCCCATTTATTTTATTCTTGTTTCCCAAGTCTCTAACTCAGCTCTTATGTATTTAATTATTTTAAACCTATTTATTTCATATTATTTTTCAGATAATTGTTCTCTTATCAGAGGTTCTTTGGTTTTATTGGATGCATGGACTCTCATACAGTTTTTCTCCTTGCTTACTTTATAATTTATATTATGGTAACATCTCAGTGGGGATCCCTTTGTCTATGGTTGTGAAAGTGGTCTTGCTTACACAGGTATTTCTGACATTTCTTTGTGGAGTTTATGGATTTCTATGAAACTGTTCAATTTATGTTTATTTCATGGTTTTACATTTTCTTATATTTCAGGTATTTAGAGTTCACAACTCACAACGTCAAGTGGCCCAGGCATGGGATTTCAAATTTTCAGAGACAGTTTTTTTCTCCTTCTTTCCCATAGATTATCAAACATCCATTTTGTTTTGATCTTTATAGAAGTTAGATAATTCCAAGCTCCTTATCACCTATTCAGAGGTTGTGTCTTCTGTCCTACTCTGCTTGTCAGAACCCCACTTTGAGCTATTAGGACATGTATCTGAGATTAGAATACCAGTGGACTTCCCCCTTTAAGTTTGTAGTTAATTCTCTGCTTTTAATTTTCTCATGACTTACTTGTTTATTGTCAAGTCCTGCAATATATTTAAAAAAAAAAGTTTATGGGTGCTGATGTGAAGTGGGGAAGGAGGGAAGAGAAACCCACCACAGTTTAGTTTTCTGTAGTGTAAGAAGCCTCCAAAAGTGATTTTTGTATGTGAATCTCTAAGTCTCTCATTTACATAGACAAAGCTCTTAAACATATTAGTGATTAAGATTTGTATATCCTAAGTAACAGTCCACAAGAGTAAAACACTGAGAACAGAAACCAAGGCTCATTTAAATTTGTACCCTAATTATATTTTAAACCCATGTATGGCTTAACAGTATTTAATTAAAATTTATATAAAATACATGTAGATTTGTGTTCTGAAATAAAATCTATTACAGAAAGTACAAATGAAGAAATCCCCTAACATTCTTATAGAATTTTTTCTTCTGTGTCTGTCATACGCTCCTACTTAATTAAAAGGACTTGAGATACTTTAAAATAAAAATGTACCATAAATGATTATTTGCAAACGTTGAATATACTTTTCTTCACTCTATGTAATTGAGTAAAATATTTAAGATATTTAAGTTGGCAATGCCTCAAGTAAAACAGTGACTTGCAGTAAACCAGTAAAATTATTCTAGCTACTAGAGAATTATGTTTCCATTTATTATAAAGACAAATTCTAACTGATGAATTTTAAAGTGATGAGTTTTTAAGAAAATATTTAATTCCTTCGAACTGATACAAACTGTTGAGTATCTATTTTCAGGAGAGATAAAGGGAAATTGTGTTAATTGACATGTTTTTCATTCTGTTTCTTACATATCCTATCAGGTAACTGTTCCTTGCCAAATTGCTCCTTGCAATCAATAATTCATAAGATACCAGCAGATTTCCTTAGGGCAGGTAACTATATAAAAAAAATAGTTTCTCATTTTAAAAGAGTCTGACCTTTTATTAAATCTGTAAAGGAAAAAGGGAATTAAAAACTCTCTGGCAGATTTCACAGGCCTCAATTAAGAAAGGCTGTAATTATTATTACAGAACAAACTCGGTCAGTTAGGCTTCTAGAACTTGTACTGCACCATCCTTAGCAGCCCTCTCAGCTTAGTGTTGAAGTCCTGAGCTGAGGCTCTCTAGAATACTCTCAGCACTTGATTCAGTTTACAAAGAGAGATGAATCATAGCCGTCTCCCAGAGAGTGAAATTGCATTGTAACATGTTGAAGTAGTCTGTGACTAGAAGGAGAATGGGCGGGGGGGAAGCCTCAGACCTCTTAATATCTTCTACCATCTTCATAAATGAACTGATGAAAAGGAACTGAAGAGATTTAAAAAAAAAACCCTAATTATAAAAATATAGCTCTATTATCTGTGCTGGAAACCAAATCTCTTACGAAAAAATTAGTGCCATGTATTTTATACAATTTGTGCTACATACTTCCCTGTAACCTAAGCATACACATTTAAAGATAATAAAAATTATAAGAAAAAAGACATGCTTTATGTATTTGAGTGGACAGTGTTATTTTTTTTTTTTCACACTGGTTAAGGTGGTATTAAAGTCATGTGGTTGTTTTTATAGGCTCCACACGAAATCCAGTCTGACTTTTCTATTATTCTCAACCGGCATTACGCAGTAGGTATGATCAACAATTTATTTCATGTTTTAATGTTTAACCTAGGAAAAAAAATTCTGCTAATTTTTATTACCACTGGTAGCTAGTTAGAAACAGCTGTCTTCAGTCAAAGACCAGCTATTTATTAATGGTTCTTAGAGAATCGCATCACCTGGTGGGCTTGTTAAATCAGGCATTGTGGGACTCTAGCCCCAGTGTCTGATTCAGTAGATCTGGGTTGGAGCAAAAGAATTTACATTCTTAACAAGTTCCCTGGTGGTATTCTTGGTGCTGATCCTGGCATGACAATTAGAAAACCACTGCTGTAAAAAATAATTGTTCTCTTACTTAAGTCTGAAGAAAACTACCTTAGAAAGCTGAGAAATATACAGATCCCTGGGTCTGCTATCTGACATCCAAATTCAACAGGATCCTGAATAGTTAGACTTATAATAGTTTAAGTCCTTCCATGTACTGAAGGGCCAACTAGTATATACATATCCATTCAATCATCCAGGAAATATTCATATAGTTTCAACCATGTACCAAAGGACCATCCGGGTCCCAGGGATAATATAGTGACTAGGTCAGAAATGATCCTTTATATTCTAAGGTGTTAGGGTATGGTGGGCAAGAACACAATTATGCATTGCTGGTCATACAAAATATAATTTCACTGTCCCTAAAATACCCATATGTATACTAGAATATTATGTAGCAGTGAAATTGTGTATCTATAGGCACTGATACTGACAGATCAGGGCATACTGTTTTATGGAAAACAGTTCCAGGTCAGTATAAAAATGATACACTATGTGTACAATCACAAAATAAAACTGTATATCTATAAATACACTTATACATAAAAAGAATATGAGAAATATATCAAATGTTATCAAGGATGGGAACTAGTAGTAGGAATATTGATTTTTTATTTTAAGAAAGGTTTTCATGTATTTTTATGAAATTAAAAAATAATGTTACCAAATAGTGGGTGAGACGATAGAAAATTGGGTGGTAAAGTGTTCTTCCTCATAAAAGAAAAATAACAGAATAAAACAACTAAATCTCAAACACAGTCATCAAGGAAGTGCATATTCAAATTTCCACAAGATGTTCATTTAGGCATAAATGCGAGGAGCAAAGTACAAGCTTTACCTGTCTGGTTAGGAAATGACCACAGGAAATGTCAGACCAGGATTTGCAACCAGATCTTAACAGTCCTCTGTACTCAAACAGAAACAAACAGAAACAACTTAAACAGATTTACATCACCTTCAGAGTTTGTACTGTGCTTCCTAAAGCATATTCCAAGGGATGCTTACATAGCATTAGCCTGAGAAGCCTGTACAATATCCTTTACAATTTCCAGCACCTACTTTATTTTTTTGTCCATGACTTGCTCTCCTGTTCTCCCACCATCTAGCTTTTCTACCACATCGACTCGATGAAAAACCTTTTCTAAATTCCAACATATAACTGTCCCCAGTGGTTCCTCCCACCCCTCAAGTATGCCATCTCTGATCATTTGGTAAAGGGTCCTCTGTTTGATGTACAATGTAAAAATAAAACACTATAAGTTCTGTCAAGGGGTTTTAAAATGGAGCCATGAGGCCATTAAACTTTGTCTTAAATGTGTCCTTATCTGGTGGCACCATAAACTTTTAAACTGGGCCAAACCCAAACACCTGCTACTTGCTATAATAACAAACCTTTGTTTAATGATAGCCTTAACCAATTATGTTTAGCCAACATTAGTTTTCTGCTGCCAACACCAATCAAAATTCTTTGTAAACAACTTATATAAGCATTAACTTTTTGTCCTTATAAACCCCTGACTTTGCTCCCTGTTAAGACCACAATTTGGGTTACTACCTGAATCTGTGCTCCCCGAATTACAACTCTAAGACCCAAAATAAGTGCTTTTATTTCATTTCAATTCCACCTCTTTTCTTGGTCAACAGTAACATGACTTGTGGGAGGCAATAAATGTAACTCCTCTCTTACCATTCCCTTTATATTGGAACCTGTTTGTAATTAAGATATATCTTATATATAAGAGAGAGATGAAATATACATATATAAATATATGTAGATAGATATATAGAGATAAAAATACTTATAAACATGACAAATTAGAAAATTTTTGATCTGTAGCCAAGGCGCTTTAAATATTACACCCCAAAGTTAGATGTATGCCCTCCTAGACATTGCTGCAGCTGGAAAATTAAAGCAGCAGAGTTTGCCATATTGAATTTATTGCATGACCAGAGAGAAGACCCTACCACAACCTCCCATGACTGGGCCAGCCACCAGAAAAGTTAAGTCCCAATTAGCTGAGCTTAACAGGTTCGGATTCTTCACTCAAAATTTCCAATCTGTTAAGATAGTCCTCCACTACTAAGGAGTGAATTAGGAAAGAGAATCTAAAAGAAATACCTCACCGTTCATCATAGTGATCCTCAAACTTCAGAAAACATCAAATCACCTGGAAAGCTTGCTAAAACGCAGACTGTTGGCCCCCCAAACCAGAGTTTCTTATTCAGCAGGTCTGTGGTGGAACCTAAGAATGGGTAAAAAGTTCACAGGTGCTGCTGCTGCTGGTCTGGTGATCAAAGTGGAAGAACTATAGTAATAGTGCATAGAATCATCTGGGGGGTCGTTTAGAAAATACTAATCTTTTAGCTCCACCCAAACTGGTTAAATCTCAGTCTCTAAAGGTGAGGCTCCAATCATTGGGATTTGATCAATTATTTCCGCGTAGGTTCTAATATTTTGGCAGAGTTAATCATTGCATCTAGCAGTAGTTGTCTTACATAGATGCCTGAGCCAGGAAAATGTACATTTTTTCCCTTACTTTTTTTAAAATTTCCAACTCATACAACTTACCCAGTGGAGGCATATATTTCTGAATACTGCGAAGGGAGAACACAAGTTTGTAGTTATAACCTTTTGATATATAAATAAGGATGTGTATATGCTTTGGAATTATTGCAAAATGCCAATAAACATTTTCCCTTATTTAAATAAGAATATTTTCTCATCTTTATGTGGAAGATAAATTTACCTTTATAACAATGTTTTGACTGTTTATTTTTTCTTTAAAACTTAAAAATTGATCAGAAACCATATGAAGTACCTTTGTTAGAGACATTTATATAAAATGCATATAAATAGTTTTACCTTGGGATAATGATTACTTTTCGTTCTGAAGAAGTTTTTTTCTGTTTTATTATAAAATACACATGCAATATTAAGAATNAAGTACCTTTGTTAGAGACATTTATATAAAATGCATATAAATAGTTTTACCTTGGGATAATGATTACTTTTCATTCTGAAAAAGTTTTTTTCTGTTTTATTATAAAATACACATGCAATATTAAGAATAATAATAAATAATAAAAGCAGACTCCTGAACACCAATCATTCAATTTAAGACTTTGGCCTTGCTTTTGAAACTTTAAGGGTGACCATCACTGAATCATCTGCGAGGTAATTAATGACATGAATTTTATATTTATCATCCCTTTGGTATTTCCATTGTATTCAATGCTAAAGTGTTTGCCAAAGTGTTTGTACAAACTGACATTCCTATAGCACTGTATGGCTGTCCTCTTTGCTTGGCATCCTAACCATTCCTTGGTTTTGTGCAAGGAGTTATACATCCTTAAAAAGTCTAATTCTTATATAGTGTGCATTGTAAGTCAGTAATGTGATTTCATTCAGAAATAACCTTATATAATAAATAAAAGAACAAACCAGCAAATGCAAAGAAAATTGATAACTAAAATGTAGTAGCACATGCTGTTCTTTCTTTGTAAAGACAAACCCCCACTCTGACGTATGAGCGAATGAGTGAATAATGAAGAAACTCACTGATACTATGTTATGTTTGTAATGTTTTGGACTTTGCCACAGGGACCTACATGTTCCAGGTTTCTCTTATCAATGTCAATGCAGGATCCACAATGCCTTTTTATTTTATTTTATTTTATTTTTTTTTAAGATTTTTTATTTATTTATTTGACAGAGATAANAATAACCTTATATAATAAATAAAAGAACAAACCAGCAAATGCAAAGAAAATTGATAACTAAAATGTAGTAGCCCATGCTGTTCTTTCTTTGTAAAGACAAACCCCCACTCTGACGTATGAGTGAATGAGTGAATAATGAAGAAACTCACTGATACTATGTTACATTTGTAATGTTTTGGACTTTGCCACAGGGACCTACACGTTCCAGGTTTCTCTTATCAATGTCAATGCAGGATCTACAATGCCTTTTTAGCACATGTTATATCTAAATACTCCAAAGCAGCCTCTTACAGACNTGACAGAGATAAACAGCCAGCGAGAGAGGGAACACCAGCAGGGGGAGTGGGAGAGGAAGAAGCAGGCTCCCAGGGGAGGAGCCCGATGTGGGGCTCGATCCCAAAACGCCGGGATCACGCCCTGAGCCGAAGGCAGACGCCTAACGACTGCGCTACCCAGGAGCCCCCACAATGCCTTTTTAGCACATGTTATATCTAAATACTCCAAAGCAGCCTCTTACAGATTTAATGCACTTAATTTCTCTTGGCTTTTTTCTGTTTATTAAAAAAATCAATGTTTTCCTTTACACAGCCTTTCCCATAGTCTGGGTTTCATGTATGGAGTTTTATACCTTCTTCTTAAAGATGATATTTAAAACCTTATAATTTATACAATTTACCAAATTTTATATGCACATATTCATATTTTGTCTTCTTAAACTTTATAATAGTAGATCTTATATAGTTATAAGCTTATATTTTATTTTATTTCAGGATTTGCATATTTCTGCTATATTTCTTTGCTTGGGTAAGATAAATAATAAAACCCCCAAATGATTCTAGTTCTTATTAAGTGCCAGCACTGGGATTGGCTTTTCACAGACATGATGCCATTCATTTCTCAAAAACACTGTGAGCCAGAAATAGTTTTTCCCTATTAACACAGGAGGACATTGACTNAATGATTCTAGTTCTTATTAAGTGCCAGCACTGGGATTGGCTTTTCACAGACATGATGCCATTCATTTCTCATAAAACACTGTAAGCCAGAAATAGTTTTTCCCAATTAACACAGGAGGACATTGACCTCAAAGAGGCTAAGTAATCTGTTTAAAGTTGCATTGCTCATAAATAATCCTGGAGGGTCTCTTGATTCTAAACCAAGCTCCTAGTCACTAAATTCTGCATTTCAGTATTAGAACAAATCCCACCCCACAAAATTTTATTGACAGTTTTAACTTACAGTTTTGCTTCTCTCTGGTATTTTCTAGAGTCTTTCTCTTTTACTCTGTCATTGTGATGAATCCAGCATAGACATTAAAATAGTATTCACTTTCTAAATTGTATAAATACAAACATATGACATACACAGGAGAAAAACTGAGTTTGATCTGTTTGCCTTATGATACTGTAATTTTCATAACTTTTCATCTCTCTGACTTTGAAACACTTTTTAAAATAAAGTAACAAGAAACAAACTCTTGGCTGTAGAGAACAAAGTGCTGGTTATCAGAGAGGAAGTGGGTCAGAGAAAGGTTAGATAGGTAATGGGGATTAAGGAGGGCACTTGCTGTGATGAGCACCAGGTGTAGTATGGAAGTGGTGAATCACTATATTGTACACCTGTAACGAGTATTACACTGTATGCTAACTAACTCGGATTTAAATTAAAAACTTTAAAAAATAAAGTGAGTAGATGTAAACAAAAGAGTTGTTAGGTCTTCGTCGTATCCTGGGGGCACCTAAAAAGAACCTACTACTCACTGTTGGCAGTGGGTTATCAGTTCCATATATAGAACGATTTTGGCATTTGACATTGGATACAAGGAAGTGATTGCCAATAATCTTCCCACTTTAGGCTAGTGTTTGGATCCATCTTTAATGTCCTTTATCATAGAGTAATGATCAAATGTATCCAAGTTGGCCAGTTAGGGAGAATCTCAGTTTTTCTCTTCCTCCCTTTCTCTCTCACCTTGTTTTTCTGTTTTCTGTCCTCGCTACTATACACAATGCCTTTAGAAGGGGTTATATACCTGGTTATCTAATCTAAAAATATATCAGTTATTTAGGAAGGGTTTTCTTCCCCTAACTTTGAAATTTGAGGGAGTTTTTGTCTTTGCGTAGAGGACATTGAATGACATAGTAGAATGTATCTTCATATATAGTTTTATAGCAAATGTGATCATCTACTAAGCATTGTCCTTTTATCAGGATTTCTCTTAACTGGGAAAGTGAATCTGAAAAAGAAAAAGGAGAAAGAGCTTCTTGCTCAGACTCTCCTGTACACGAGAGGAATGTTTAAATGGTATGTTCTTATTGCACTTGAAACTGTTCAGCCTTTGTTGTTCACATGAAATCTAGTGCTTTTAACAAAGGACTAAGCAGGCTTTAAGATGACTACCGTGGTATGACAGTTAACCAAGTTTTCCTACACCATGGGACCGTTTATACTTATAATTGAGTAATATATAGTTTATTTCTGAAGACTGTACCAGTAGATACTTGCCAGTAATGATAAGTACCAAGCACCCTCAGTGACCTTTATTTCCTTGTGAAATAAATCTCAGTCTAGCGCAGAGAAAGAAACTTAAAAGCCTTTAAGTGCATCTGTTTTCTCACTAGATTCTTTACGTTAGGTTTAGGCTTTATACAGTTCAGGCTTTAAATGTTGTCTTTAGGATTGGCCTCTTCTTTGTTACTAAATAGATATGTGCAATAAAAAAAATAGAGAATATTATCTGGAGAAGACATTGTAGTTTGACTCACTTAGCACCCATTCCCTAATCTTTCTCTCTTGCCTGATTTTACTCTAGTAGAAAAACGAAAGTCCTCATCTCTGTCTCCCTAGAGTGGTCAATGAGATGTAATAATTTCTGAAGACACATCCCCTTCTACCTTCCTCCTCTTTGTGGTGCTGGCAAAGTCGCTGGAGTAATAAAATTATTACACTCAACTGGTAACCAAGGGCATAGGGAATCACAGATGTCCTGGCTCTTATTCCACTGCAAACCTGACCAACTCCTTAACTGCCTACTTTCTGACTACACATTATGTGGAGGCAAAACCATTAAGCATATTTTTAAACCACTATAGTTGGTTTTCTGCAGTTGAAATTATCTCTAAATAAAAGATGATCTAACTATGATCTGAGGATGAGTAATACTGCTTACCTAGTTCATTAAATAATGAAAAGCTAGGTCTCTAACCATGTAAGAGAATTTAACAGTGAGAAAATTTTCTATAGCCCAATTTTGAGATAAGAAAGAAAATTTGGACTCTTTTCCCAAAAAGCTCAAAAAAGTTATTAAAAACATTTTTTTCTTTAAAAAGCATCCATTTACAATAACATATTGGGCATTTATTGGTTAGCATTTTATCATTTATTTATCTTTCTCTTCCTATGAGTATGTAGAATTCCATCCACCTCTAATATTTATAAGGGACAGGTTATTCCACCTCTGTTTCTAGTGGGTGCACTAAGACTGGTTAAATCCAGTTAATATGACCTATGTTTTTGGACAAGATAATTCTTCCAGGTTAGCACATATGAAAAAGTTGGGGCAAGCAGGGCTTATGGGTCTCAATTACATGGTTTTATTTGCTGTTAGGGAAGCAGAATTTCTCTTTTTTGCTGTCTATGAACATGGGAGCATTTAGTAGAAAATGCTAACATCCAATTTGGGAATACAAAGGCAGAGTCTATCACAGAATGGATACAAGATTAAGAAAAAAGAGCTGAGAGTGATGTGTGTCCTGGGTATATAGCTGGAACCCAAGATACCAGCCTATCTTGAAACTAGAATAACCCACACATTGTACAGTGAAGTGACTTCAAAATTCCCTTTGTTCTAAAAGTTTGAATTAGTTGAATTTTCTATTACTTGAATTATAAAGATTTCTGATATATACAGATTTTGCTTGCTTTGTAAATGATAGTATAAAATTAAGGGGATTATAGTATTTGAAAGTATTTTGTCACTATTATAGTATTCTTTCTCGCTTTTACCACATATGACTAAATGAAGGTTTATTACATTTTCTGGAGTAATTTATACTGCTGTGTGGAGGGACAAGCAATAAAATTAGAACTACAATATTACACTATAAATTAACTGTCCTAAATACACGTTTTTAAATCTTTTGGTCAAGAAATGTAAGGAGGGTGCCTGGGTGGCTTGGTTGGTTAAGCATCTGACTCTTGATTTCAGCACAGGTCATGATCTCAGGGTTGTGAGATTGAGCCCAGCATTGGGCTCTGCACTGGGTTTGGATCCTGCATAAGATTTTCTTTCCTTCAAAAAAAAAAAAATGTAGTTAGAAAAAGTTTGGTTCATTTTTACACTTGAACTTTGGATCAAGCATAGATTGGAATTACTTCAAACCTTTCATTCAGTAAAGCCACATAATATGTTCACTTTAATTCGGAACTTCAAATGAGTGTTCAAGAGGATAGTTTCCAAGTTTCTGATAGTAAGGCCCTACCTTCCTCCTTCCTATGCACAGGCTTTTCATAGGCTAAGTCCTACGTGGTTCATGATCCAAGATAGTGAGTATTTGAGAATACATCTCTGCTTTGAAGGTAAAGTGTAGAATTGGTCTTATTGTCATAAGTCCAGTGTACATTGTGGCTAGGAATAGTCTTAAGGCATCTGTCTGAGCAACTTTG
The DNA here is from genome assembly GCF_002007445.2 of Ailuropoda melanoleuca. Taxonomy (NCBI): domain Eukaryota; kingdom Metazoa; phylum Chordata; class Mammalia; order Carnivora; family Ursidae; genus Ailuropoda; species Ailuropoda melanoleuca. The sequence goes on along the minus strand of NC_048220.1, from coordinate 76,799,427 downwards.
CATAAACTCACGACTTTGCAGACTAGTGATAGCTGTACATGGCCAGGTTTTTCTTTTATGTTTTTTTGTTTGTTTGTTTGCTTGTTTGTAAATTCCAGTAGAGCTAACATGTAGTGTTGTATTAGTTTCACTTGTACAATATAGTGATTCAACAGTTCCTTATATCACCCAGTGGTTGTCACAACAAGTGTACTCTTTAAATCCCATCACTTCTTTGACTCATCCCCCTTCTGGGGCAGGCATCAATTTGTTCTCTTTAGTTAAGAATCTTTTTCTTCATTTGTCACTCTCTCTTTTTTTTTTCCTTTGTTCATTTGCTCTGTTTTTTAAATTCCACATATGAGTGGAATCATATGGTATGTCTTTCTCTGACTGAGTTACTTTGCTTAGCATTATACTTTCTAGTTCCGTCCATGTTGTTGCAAATGGAAAGATTTCATTTTTTATGGCTGAATAATATCCCACTTTATATATATATACCTTATATTCTTTATCCATTCATCTATTGGTAGATACTTGGACTTCCTCCATAATTTGGCTATTGTAAATAATTCCACAATAAACATAGAGGCGCATACATACGTTTGATTTAGTGTTTTTGTATTTGGGGAGTAAATCCCAGGAGTGTGATTACTGGATCCTAAGGTAGTTCTATTTTTAACTTTTTGAGGAGTTAATTTTTAACTCCATACTGTTTTCCACAGTAGCTGCACCAGTTTGCATTCCCACCAGTAGAGCCTGAGGGTTCCTTTTTCTCACATGTTCACCAACATGTGTTTCTTGTGTTTTTGATTTTAGCCGTTCTGGCAGGTGTGACGTGTTCTCTCACCGTAGTTGTTTTTTGTTTTTTCTTTTTGTTTTTTTGTTTGTTTGTTTGTTTGTTTTTCACTGTAGTTTTGATTTGCATTTCCCTATGATGAGTGACATTGAACATCTTCTCATGTGTCTCCTAGCCANCATATGAGTGGAATCATATGGTATGTCTTTCTCTGACTGAGTTACTTTGCTTAGCATTATACTTTCTAGTTCCGTCCATGTTGTTGCAAATGGAAAGATTTCATTTTTTATGGCTGAATAATATCCCACTTTATATATATATACCTTATATTCTTTATCCATTCATCTATTGGTAGATACTTGGACTTCCTCCATAATTTGGCTATTGTAAATAATTCCACAATAAACATAGAGGCGCATACATACGTTTGATTTAGTGTTTTTGTATTTGGGGAGTAAATCCCAGGAGTGTGATTACTGGATCCTAAGGTAGTTCTATTTTTAACTTTTTGAGGAGTTAATTTTTAACTCCATACTGTTTTCCACAGTAGCTGCACCAGTTTGCATTCCCACCAGTAGAGCCTGAGGGTTCCTTTTTCTCACATGTTCACCAACATGTGTTTCTTGTGTTTTTGATTTTAGCCGTTCTGGCAGGTGTGACGTGTTCTCTCACCGTAGTTGTTTTTTGTTTTTTCTTTTTGTTTTTTTGTTTGTTTGTTTGTTTGTTTTTCACTGTAGTTTTGATTTGCATTTCCCTATGATGAGTGACATTGAACATCTTCTCATGTGTCTCCTAGCCATCTGTATGTCTTCTTTGGAGAAATGTCTGTTAATGTCTTCTGCCCATTCTTTAATTGGGTTGTTTGATTTTGAGGTGTTGAGCTGTATCAGTTATTTATATATTTGGATACTAACCCTTTATCAGCTATGTCATTTGCAGATATCTTCTCCCATTCAGTAGGTTGCCTTTTAGTTTTGTTGATTGTTTTGCTTGCTGTGCAGAAGATTTTATTTTGATGCTATCCCAGTAGTTTATTTTTTCTTTTATTTCCCTTGCCTCAGAAGACATATCTAAAAAAGTGTTGCTACGGCCAATGTCAGAAAAATTACTACCTGTGTCTCTTCTAGGATTTTTATGGTTTCAATCTCACATTTAGGTCTTTAATCTATTTTGAATTTATTTTTGTGTATGGTGTAAGAAAGTGGTCCAGTTTCACTCTTTGGCATGTAGTTGTCCAGTTTTCCCAGCACCATTTGTTGAAGAGATTGTCTTTTTCCCATTGGATATTCTTTTCTGCTTTGTAGAAGATTAATTGGCCATATAATTCTGGGCTTGTTTCAGGTTTTTCTGTCCTGTTCTATTGATCTTTGTGTACATTTTTATGCTGGTACCATACTGTTTTGATTACTACAGCTTTGTAATATAACTTGAAGTCTGAAATTGTGATGCCTCCAGTTTCGTTTTTCTTATTCAAGATTGCTTTGGCTATTCAAGGTCTTTTGAGGGTCCAAACAAATTTTGGAATTGTTTGTTATAATTATATGAAAAATGCTGTTGGTATTTTGATAGGGATTGCATTAGATCTGTAGATTGCTTTGGGTAGTATAGACTTTTTAACAATTGTCTTTCCATTTCTTGGTGTCAGTTTGAATTTTTTCATCAGTATTTTATAGTTTTAGAGTACAGGTATTTCACCTCTTTGGTTAAGTTTATTCTTAGGATTTTTTTTTTTTTTTTTTTTTTGGTTTTGGTGGAACTGTAAATGTGATTGTTTCTTAATTTCATTTTCTGCTGCTTCATTGTTAGTGTATAGGAATGCAACAGAGTTCTATACATTGATTTCGTAGACTGTGACTTTACTAAATTCATTTATGTGTTCCAGTAGCGTTTTGGTGGAATCTTTAGTGGTTTCTATATAGACTATCATGTCATCTGCAAATAGGGAGTTTTATTTGTTTCTTACTAATTTGGATGCCTTTTATTTCTTTATGTCGTCTAATTCCTATGGCTAGGAATTCCAGCTCTATGTTGGATAAAAATGGTGAGAGTGGGCATCCTTGTCTTGTTCTTGACCTTAGAGGAAAAGCTCTCAGCTTTTTCCCATTGAGTATGAAGTTCACTGTGGGTTTTCCATGTAAGGCCTTTATTATGTTGAGACATGCTCCTTCTAGACCTTGTTCAGCATTTTTTTATCATGATTGGATTTTGTACTTTGTCAAATGCTTTTTCTGTATCTATTGAAATGATCATATGGGTTTTATCTTTTCTCTTGTTGATGTGATGTATAATGTTGGGAGAAAAAAAATTGGTTCAGTTTACACTTGACCTTTGGATCAAGCATTGATTGGAATTACTTCAACCCTTGAACCATTCAGTAAAGCCATGTAATACATTCATTTTATTTTAAAACTTCAAATGAGGGTAGAACCAATCAGAGATGAAGAACACAATAAATGAAATTAAAAATAAACTTGATGGAATATATTGCAGGCTAGAGGAAGCAGAGGAATGGATTAATGACCTGGAAGACAGCATAATGTAAAGTGACCAAGCTGAGCAAATGAGAGGGGAAAAAATTATGTATAGTCTTAGGAAACTCAGTGACCCCACAAGTATAATAACATTCATTTCATAGGGATCCCAGAAGAAGAAGAGAGGAAAAAAGGGGCAGAAAACTTATTTGAAGAAATAATAGTGGAGAACTTTCTTATTCTGGGGAAGGACACAGATATCCAAATCCAGGAAGCACAGAGATCCCCTCAAAAAATCAATACAAGGAGGTCCACACCAAGATACATAGTAATTAAAATGGCAAAAAGTAGTGATAAAAAATTTAAAAGCAGCAAGAGAAAAGAAGAGTTACATATAAGGGAAATCCCATAAGGCTAACAGTGGATTTTTTTTAACAGAAGCTTTGCAGGCCAGAGGGAGTGGCATGGTATAGTCAAAGTGCTGAAAGGGAAGAATCTCAACCAAGAATATCCAGAAAGACTGTCATTCAGAAGGAATGATAAAGAGTTTCTTAGACAAACTGAAACTAAAGGAGTTCAGGACCACTAAACCATCACTAAAGGAAGTTTTTTTTTTTTTTTAAAGATTTTATTTATTTATTCGACAGAGATAGAGACAGCCAGCAAGAGAGGGAACACAAACAGGGGGAGTGGGAGAGGAAGAAGCAGTCTCACAATGAAGGAGCCTGATGTGGGGCCCGATCCCATAACGCCGGGATCACGCCCTGAGCCGAAGGCAGATGCTTAACCGCTGCGCCACCCAGGTGCCCCACACTAAAGGAAGTATTAAAGGGGATGCTGAGTGAAAAGAAAAGACAATAAGCAACAGTAAAGAAAGTAGTCTATCAATAAATATTAAGAAGGGACTCAGAAAATAAAAGGATGTAAAGTATGACACCAAATACCTAAAACATGGAGAGGAGAGGTGTAAAGAATGAGTTCAAACTTAAGTGACCATCAGCTTAATATAGACTGCTACATGCAGAAGATGTTATAGGTAAACCTAATGGTAACCACACATCAAAAACCAGTAATAGATATGCAAAGAATAAATAGAAAGGAATCCAAGTATGTCACTAAAGAAAGCCAACAAATCATGAAAGAGAGCAAGAGAGGAAAAAATCAGAGAAAAACTACAAAAACAACCACAAAACAAATAAGAAAATGGCAATAAATACAGATCTATCAATAATTACTTTGAATGTAAATGAACTAAGTGCTCCAATCAAAAGAGGGTGACAGAGTGGGTAAAAAAACAGGACCAGTCTATTATAAGAGACTTATTTCAGACCTAAGACACTTGCAGATTGAAAGTGAGGGGATGCAGAAACATTTGTCATGCAAATGATGTCTAAAGAAAGCCAAGGTAGCAATATTTGTATCAGACAAAGTAAACTTTAACACAAAGGCTGTAACAGGAGACAAAGAAGGACACTGTATAATAATAAAAGGGACAATCCAACAAGAAAATGTACCAATTGTAAATATTGAAGGGAGCACCCAAATATATAAAACAGTTAAAAACAGACATAAAGGAACTAACTGATAGTAATACAATAATAGTTGGGGACTTTAACACCCCAGTTACATCAGTGGACAGATCATCTAAACAAAAAATTGACAACAAAAAAAATGCCTTTGAATGACACACTGGATCAGATTAATTTAACAGATAAATTCAGAACATTTCATCCTAAAACAGCAGAATACACTCTTTTCAAGTGCAAATGGAGCATTCTCCAGACTAGGTCACATATTAGACCACAAAACAAGTCTCAGCAAATTCAAAAAGATCAAAGACATGTCATGCATCTTTTCTGACCACAATGCTATGAAACTAGAAATCAACCACA
>NC_048220.1:76787296-76793025 GCF_002007445.2 Ailuropoda melanoleuca | reverse complement strand
GATTTTATTTATTTATTCGACAGAGATAGAGACAGCCAGCGAGAGAGGGAACACAAGCAGGGGGAGTGGGAGAGGAAGAAGCAGGCTCACAATGGAGGAGCCTGATGTGGAGCTCGATCCCATAACGCCGGGATCACGCCCTGAGCCGAAGGCAGACGCTTAACCGCTGCGCCACCCAGGTGCCCCGCACTAAAGGAAGTATGAAAGGGGATGCTGAGTGAAAAGAAAAGACAATAAGCAACAGGTAAAGAAAGTAGTCTATCAATAAATATTAAGAAGGGACTCAGAAAATAAAAGGATGTAAAGTATGACACCAAATACCTAAAACATGGAGAGGAGAGGTGTAAAGAATGAGTTCAAACTTAAGTGACCATCAGCTTAATATAGACTGCTACATGCAGAAGATGTTATAGGTAAACCTAATGGTAACCACACATCAAAAACCAGTAATAGATATGCAAAGAATAAATAGAAAGGAATCCAAGTATGTCACTAAAGAAAGCCAACAAATCATGAAAGAGAGCAAGAGAGGAAAAAATCAGAGAAAAACTACAAAAACAACCACAAAACAAATAAGAAAATGGCAATAAATACAGATCTATCAATAATTACTTTGAATGTAAATGAACTAAGTGCTCCAATCAAAAGAGGGTGACAGAGTGGGTAAAAAAACAGGACCAGTCTATTATAAGAGACTTATTTCAGACCTAAGACACTTGCAGATTGAAAGTGAGGGGATGCAGAAACATTTGTCATGCAAATGATGTCTAAAGAAAGCCAAGGTAGCAATATTTGTATCAGACAAAGTAAACTTTAACACAAAGGCTGTAACAGGAGACAAAGAAGGACACTGTATAATAATAAAAGGGACAATCCAACAAGAAAATGTACCAATTGTAAATATTGAAGGGAGCACCCAAATATATAAAACAGTTAAAAACAGACATAAAGGAACTAACTGATAGTAATACAATAATAGTTGGGGACTTTAACACTCCAGTTACATCAGTGGACAGATCATCTAAACAAAAAATTGACAACAAAAAAAATGCCTTTGAATGACACACTGGATCAGATTAATTTAACAGATAAATTCAGAACATTTCATCCTAAAACAGCAGAATACACTCTTTTCAAGTGCAAATGGAGCATTCTCCAGACTAGGTCACATATTAGACCACAAAACAAGTCTCAGCAAATTCAAAAAGATCAAAGACATGTCATGCATCTTTTCTGACCACAATGCTATGAAACTAGAAATCAACCACAATAAAAAGTCTGGATGGGGCGCCTGGATAACGCAGTCGTTGGGCGTTTGCCTTCGGCTCGNTGATCCCGGCGTTGTGGGATCGAGCCCCACATCAGGTTCTTCCTCTATGAGCCTGCTTCTTCCTCTCCCACTCCCCCTGCTTGTGTTCCCCTTGTGTTCCCTCTCTCGCTGGCTGTCTCTATCTCTGTCAAATAAATAAATTTAAAAAATCTTAAAAAAAAAAAAGAAATCAACCACAATAAAAAGTCTGGATGGGGCGCCTGGATAACGCAGTCGTTGGGCGTTTGCCTTCAGCTCGGGGCGTGATCCCGGTGTTCCGGGATCGAGTCCCACATCGGGCTCCTCCACTGGGAGCCTGCTTCTTCCTCTCCCACTCCCCTACTGTGTTCCTTCTCTCGCTGGCTGTCTCTCTGTCACATAAATAAATAAAATCTTTAAAAAAAAAAAGACAATAAAAAGTCTGGAAAGAGCAGAAATACGTGGAGGTAAAATAACATGCTACCAAACAATGTGCCAACCAAGAAAACAAACAGAAAATAATAAATTACATGAAAACAAATGAAAATGAAAACACAAAGGTCCAAAATCTTTGGGACGCAGCAAAAAGAGTTCTAAGAGGGAAGTATATAACAATACAGACCTACCTCGAGAAGCAAGAAAAATCTCAGATAAACAACTTATTCTTACATCTAAAGGAGCTAGAAAAAGAAGAACAATCAAAAGCCAAAACCAACAAAAGGAAGGAAATAATAATGATTAGAGCAAAAATAATTTGTATAATGAAAGCAGGAGCTGGTTCTTTAAAAAGAACAACATAATTGATTAACCGCTAGCCAGACTCAAGAAACAAAAAAAAAAAAAAAGAGAGAGAGAGAGAGAGAGGACCCAAAAAACAAAATTACAAATGAAAGAGGATAAATAACAACCAACACCAAAGGAATACAAACAATTGTAAGAATATTATAAAAACTTATATGCCACCAAATTGGACAACCTAGAAGAAGTGGATAAATGTCTAGAAACATATACCTACCAAAATGAAAGTAGGAAGAAATAGAAAATGTGATCAGACTGATTACCAGCAATGAAGTAGAGTCACTAATCAAAAAACTCCCAAAAACATGGCCAGGTTTTTGAACAGCACTGAGTTTGGAGCTTATGTTCTCAAAACCAGTTTAATTGTCTCATCCCTGAGAACCTGTGCTACTTTTTTGTAGTCACTCTCTCAGAGGCCATACTTGATTCTCAAAATTTAGTCTGCATAAGTATAACCCAAAGGAACTTGCTGAAAATGCAGATTCATACATGCCATCTGTGAGTATCCCTATAGGTATCTGCTGAGGTTGTTTGAGAACCACGNACTCTCTCAGAGGCCATACTTGATTCTCAAAATTTAGTCTGCATAAGTATAACCCAAAGGAACTTGCTGAAATGCAGATTCATACATGCCATCTGTGAGTATCCCTCTAGGTATCTGCTGAGGTTGTTTGAGAACCACAGTTGAAAAATGTTAGGCTAGACATCACGGTTTCCAGATGCTGTTAAAACCTGTGTAGACTACCTAAAATCTTTGCACTTTAAATACACTTGATTTTAAGCACAGTGCATGAAGAACCTCAATTCTGTCAAAATTTTTCCTTCAAATCAGATATAATTGGGCAAAGATGGACAAGCAAATCACTTCCCTCTCAGAATAAAGCAAAGCAAACTGTTCTCTCCCTCACTTCATGGAAGCAACTTCAAAAGATGAGAAAAACAAATAGTTCAGTGCTACTTTCTCCTCCATCAAGAAGCTTGCAATCTACTAAAGGTACTCAGACAAGTTGTAAGTAACTATAATCAAATGGAGAAAGTTATGCATTGTAAGAAGGAAATGGGGCTATGGGAACTCAAAAATAATGGAAAGCACATTCAACTTAAGGTTGTCCTATAAAATCAGTGTTTTTGCACAAATGTTTCTCTTTTGATGGCTTTTATTTGTTTTTAATAACTACACTCTAGAAGTCAGGCAGTCAGCATGAGGTACCAGTGTGGTGTCAATTTCCTTAAAGAGAAACTTTACAGGGATTAACATTACTTACATTCTTTGGATCTGAATCCAATAGAGGCTTAACATCTACTTCTTGAAGATGTAACTACTACCTAAGTTATTCTTCAATATTTAAACAACCAAGTGAAAAATATTGAGGAAATTCATGAATTAGCCAAGGAATTTATGAATGGTCAAATTCTTAACTGGAAGGAACAGTGGCAAAAGAAGAAAAGAAATGGAAACATTATTATAACATAAACTGAGACAAAAAGAAATACAGTAGACATACTATATGACAATGTAGCTTGTGGACCATTGGATATAGACTGCAGAAAATGGGGTGCCATTTGAAATTAAGGGGATACAGCATTCTCAGACTCTAACAGCCTCAAACTAAAAGTGAAACATCATGTTCAGAACATTCAGAACAATGTTCCTGTGTGGAATGAAAGAGAGAGAGATATGCCACCTTTCCTTCAAAATTGTAAAAGCAAAGGATATATTTCCATCAACGAGCAAATTTATGTTTTTGACATTGGCTTTACAAGTTTCTCACCAATAATGCTTAAGTTCTCCAAAATTTTAGCTGAACATCAGCTAATAAAGCAGAATTAAGAAGAGGAGAAATGAAATGATTAGCACATGTACTAACTACAGAATATACAAAATTTTCTTTGCTTCAATTGTGAGTTTGGGATAAATATGACTTTATCTTTTATTGGTCATGTGTCCTAAATTAAAATATTTGTGAATGGATCATAAGGGTAGTTATTTTTCCTTTTATGCACTAGCCTCTGTGACAGGATTAATGTTTCCTACATTGTAGTATTTTTGAAATGATGTGATTTTTGCTGGTTGCTTACATGGATATTATTATGTGCTAATAGTAAATGAGAATCTTAGCAACCCAGATAATTCTTCCTCTTTTTTGAGAGGACTTTCTTTGTAGAGAGTTCAAAGTCTATCCTTTAGGNTTATTATGTGCTAATAGTAAATGAGAATCTTAGCAACCCAGATAATTCTTCCTCTTTTTTGAGAGGACTTCCCTCTTTGTAGAGAGTTCAAAGTCTATCCTTTAGATTGCAGAAAAGAAGGGTCCAAAATAATAACCTAACTTTAGACATCAAGGAAATAGAAAAAGAATAAACAAAACTCAAAGGTAGCAAATGGAGGAACTAACAAATACGAAAGTCAAAGTATATAAAATAGAGACCAGAAAACAGTAACAAAACTAAGAGCTGGTTTTTAAAAGCAAACAAAACTGACACATCTTTAGCTGGACTAAGAAAACAAGAGATAGGACTAAGTAAATAAAATCAGAAGTGAAAGAGGAAACATTGTAATTGATACCACAGAAATATAAAAGATTGAACAATTGTTGAACAAATATATGCCAACAAATTGGATAACCTAGAAGAAATAGGTGAACTCCTAGAAACATAGAACTTACCAAGACTGAATCCTGAAGAAATAAAAAATCCAAGCAGTGCAAAAATGAGTAAGGAAATTGAATCAGTAATCAAAAACTTCCCAACAAAGCTCCAACAATGAATATGGCTTCATTGGTAAGTTCTACAAAGTCTTCGAAGAAAAATTAATGCCAGTCCTTCTCATACTTTCCCAAAAAAATGAATCGGAGGGAATACTCATTTTATGAGGCCAGAATTCCACTGATTCCAAAGCCAGGTAAGGACAGTATAAGAAAACTGAAGGCCAATATCNAAATGAATCGGAGGGAATACTCATTTTATGAGGCCAGAATTCCACTGATTCCAAAGCCAGGTAAGGACAGTACAAGAAAACTGAAGCCAATATTCCTGATAAATACAGAAGCAAAAATTCTCAACAAAATATTGGCAAATGAAATTCAACAGAAGTGAAAGGAACATAAACCATGGTCAAGTAGGGTTTATTCCTAGGATGCAAGGATGAATCAATATATGTAAATTAATAAATGTGACACATCACATTAGTAGAATGAAAGATATAATTCATATGATCATCTCAAATGTGCAGAAAAGCTTTTAATGAGATATAACATGCTTTCATGATAAAAACTCTCAACAAATTGGATATAGAAGGAATATATAACTCAACATAATACTAAAATCAGAAAGGGTGATGTTATATTGTCTCTTTGCAGATGATATGATCTTTTACAGAGAAAACCTTTGAAGACTCCACCAAAAACTGTTAAAGCTAATAAATACAGTGAATTTGTGGGATACAAATATCAATATAAATCAGTTGGGTTTATATATGCTAACATTGAAATATCTGACAAAGAAAACAATCCAAATTACAATAGCATCAAAAGCAGTAAAATACTTCAGAATAAATTTAACCAAAGTGGTGAAAGATCTGTATACTGAAAAGTGTAAGACTTTTATGAAAGAAACTGAAGAAGACACAAATAAATGGAAAGTT
>NC_048220.1:76780131-76787196 GCF_002007445.2 Ailuropoda melanoleuca | reverse complement strand
CAAAGCAATCTACAGATTCAGTGTAATCTCTATGAAAATTTCAATGACATTTCCTCACAGAAATAGAAAAAAAAATCTTAAAGCATATATGGAATCTTAAAACTTATATGGAACTGAATAGCCAAAGNTTTATGCTAAATGAAATAAAGTCAGACAGAGAAAGATAAATACTGTATAATCTCACTTGTATGGAGAATCTTAAAAAGCTGAATTCATAGAAACAGAATAGAATGGTGGTTGCCTGGGGCTGGAAGATGGGCGAAATGATGAGATATTGACCAAAGGATACAAGCTTTCAGTTATAAGATGAATAAGTTCTGAAGGTATAACATACAGCCTAGTGACCACTGTTAACAATACTATGTTACATACTTGAAAGTTGCCAAGATACTAGATCTAAATGTTCTCACCACATACACATGCAAAAGGTAATTACGTGAGGTAATGGAGGTGTTAAGTAACTCTCTAGTGGTTATCATTTCATAACATACATGTGTATCAAATCACCATGTTGTCCCTTAAATTCACACAAAGGCATATGTCAATAATACCTCAATGAAGGGGAAAAAAAGAAACTATATTTTATATAAACATTTAACTTGGGGGTGGGGCGCCTGGATGGCTCAGTTGGTTAAGCACTTGGCTCTTGGTTTCGGCTTAGGTCATGATCTCAGGGTTTTGAGATAGAGCCCTGCATGGCGGGGAGTCTGCTCAAGATTTTGTCTCCCTCTCGCTTTGCCCCTGCCCCCTGCTCACGCGTTCTCTCTCTCTCAAATGAATAAATAAATCTTTTTAAAAAAATTACTTTGGTTCTTTTATATATATAGTTCATGTGCACACTGTAGAAGATACTTGTAAAAATTAAGTGTAGTCTCTAAACGTTGCCATGGTATTAATATATCTTTTTTATATGCCTTAGAACTTCTTACAGTTTTCTTTGTTCTTTTGCTATAATATGCTCTCTCATATTGTTTAGTTTTTTCTAACACAAAGTTTTTTTTTAATATTTCAAAAAATTGTTTCACTTTGTTTAATTAAAATAGGAAATAAAACCCCACAGATGGCGCCTTTCCCTAAAAGGTATACATCACTTCAGAGATTGATTGATTGATTGATTTTTATTAGTTTCAGGGTAGAACTTAGTGATACATCAGTTATATATAATACCCATTGCACATTATATCAAAACCACAATGAGATACCACTTCACACCTGTCAGAATGGCTAAAATTAACAACTCAGCAAACAACAGATGTTGGCAAGGATGTGGAGAAATGAGAGCCCACTTACATTGTTAGTGGGAGCGCAAACTGGTGCAGCCACTCTGGAAAACAGTATGGAGGTTCCTCGTATTCTCAGTTTACTTTTGTTAATTGCACAGACATTCCATTTTTTTTATAGTGTCTGTATTGCCCCACTTTTTGAAGCAAATGTATCATTTTTTTATCTTTCAAAATCCACATGAATATTTTTAAGATTTAAAAGAAAAATTTTTTACCCTAGATACACATATAGGTAGGCACTCTAATTTGAATTATGCACAAATGATTAGATTTTCTGCCAACATCCCCAAAACTCAGGATATATTTTAATCAATAATTTAGTACTTTTACATCCATTTTCCAGAATTGATTTTGTAGTCTTTTTGTATATGTATGTATAAAAAGTTAAGATGCATAAACACATGGCAAACTGGGTCAGAATTATACATCATATGCATTTACAGAGGGCAATTTTTTTATCATCTAAAATTCTCTTAAAGTTAACTTTGTCATGATCCCAAATCACTTCAGTATTAAAATAAAACTCTAAATATAAATCAGAAAACCTTTCAATTGATAAATAGTTATTAAAAAATGACTTAAATGTCACTAACTGAATATTTGTATTCAAAGAACCTAAAAATTATGTAATTTAAATACTGCATCTTGGAAAAGACACTGAAACATAAGAAAATAAGGGACAACTCATTGCTCATATCATTTTTTTATAATCACTTCTTTTCCTGCTACTTTAACAAGCATCCAGAGATTTTTCAGTTTTTGTCTAAATAAAAGCAATACCTTTTAAAGACAACTGCAAAACATGAGAAATTCTAGCACTCAACTAGTATAAAAATGCCAAGAATACATACATAGATGGATTATTGTACTTATTTCCTGACTATGTTTAAAGCTAAAACAAGAACGGCCTTTTGGCTTATAAAAAGGTGTCACATTTGTCTTGATAGTTAAGAAATAGTCATTAAATTAGTGAAGAAATATTATTTCTTACATTTCAAATATTCTAGACAGAAATGTTTTACTTCTGTTTTCTAAAGGTAGTCCAAAAAGCTGCGTATTTTAATTATGATAAAGCATTTCTACAGACTCCATTCTTCATGCACATTCTGCTATTGTCAGGCAGTTATTTAAATAAAAGGGGCATAGTTCCTATGGCAAATGAAATTCTGGTTGGACAATTAACACATTTTAGAGCTTATATAAGATGTATGTTATATTTGGAGCACTGGTTCCAGCCATTCCTCAAAGTAGACAAATGAGGATTTTCCAGTATTTTATGCCAGTGTCCATTAAAATATCAGAAACCTTTATTTCCATCATCAATTAATTGAAGATGAACCTTAATCTACTCTTTTCCCAAAAATAATGAGATGGGGAGATACAGATTCAAAACTTAAGTTGAGTGCTAATGAAATAATCCATTTTTGTTCCAAAAACATCTTGATATTAGTGAGATGTACTTTCCTTTTATTAACTTCTTTGGAAAGAAGCTATGAGTCTTCCTTAATAGAAAAGCAAAAGCAAAAGAAAACAAAAACATAACCATCTAAAACATAGGTTGTATCAAATAAATTTTAGACAAATTATAATTTGGGGCCAGACTACCTAGGCAACCTAATTTCAACTAATGCTTTTGACCAAACAAAACAATTATATATGACATGAAAGTGCCAATAGGATTTTAATTACTTTCCATACTTAGAGAATTTCAGGCTGTTTATGTACTCAAACTATCACTGATCTTCGTGTTCTCCTTATAATAACCTTATATCTTGAATAATTTTCATTTGAAAATAGAAAGGCTTGATCTCAATGTTCAAGATAATGAAGGGAAAATTACCTTTAATTTAATTTCACTTCTTCTACTTGTATTTACCTAGATGATGATAATTTAATTACTAAAGGAAAGTTTGAGCAACAGGTCATTAAATATGTCTAATATAACTTTGAGTGCATTTGGATATGAGGATGAAGATTGCGATAGTGAAGGAGGTCCCAGAACATCTGTTATTTAACGTGACAGAAATCCACTCACATCAGGTTTTACCAATTTCTGAATCATTTCAAAAAGCAATATTGATGGAGGCCTGTTCCATTTTCTCTTCATGTTTTTCTTGGATCCTGATCAGACAGTATCTCAATTCAAAGTGGATATATAATGCCAATACAAATAGAATCCTCTCTTTCTTTTCACCACTGCATTACATCCTTGTACTATGTGATGTATAGTGTTGAGATAGACTGATGTAGTTAACGAGAGGTGACAGAGGCAGTAAGATACCAAGTTCTGTAAGTGCTGGATGTGAAATGAAAGTCTATATAAGTTGAATTCCAACAAGGCATTTTCATTTCAGCTTTTGTTTATCAACTAAAAAAGTTATAACCACATAGGTCAATAAATTTTCCTATTACCTGTGTATCATATATATATATATATATATATATATAATATCATAGTATTTGCAAAACTATCTTCATCTGGTATTTTTTAGAAGTCACCTAATTAATCCCTAGCCAGTATAAGATTTTGCTAATACTAGGAATTCAGCATTTACATAGGTTATACTTAAGAGTCTATCAATGTGCCTATTGAAATGTATCATTTTGGGAAAAAATTAGATTATTTCTTATGATACTATTCATATGGCAGCAAGTAAGTTTCATTGGCCCACTAAATCCATCTACTTCAATATTCTTTTTTTTTTAATTTTTTTTATTATATTATGTTAGTCACCTAATCACCATACAGTACATCCCCAGATTCCGATGTAAAGTTTGATGCTTCATTAGTTGCGTATAACACCCAGTGCACCATGCAATACGTGCCCTCCTTACTACCCATCACCAGCCTATCCCATTCGCCCACCACCCTCCCTTCTGAGGCCCTCAGTTTGTTTCTCAGAGTCCATAGTCTCTAAGGCTTCATTCCCCCTTCTGATATCCCCCCTTTCTTTATCCCTTTCTTCTCCTACCAATCTTCCTAGTTCTTATGTTCCATAGATGAGAGAAATCATATGATAATTGTCTTTCTCTGCTTGACTTATTTCACTTAGCATTATCTCCTCCAGTGCCGTCCATGTTGCAGCAAATGTTGAGAATTCGTTCTTTCTGATAGCTGAGTAATATTCCATTGTATATATGGACCACAACTTCTTAATCCAGTCATCCGTTGAAGGGCATCTCGGCTCCTTCCATGATTTGGCTATTGTGGACAATGCAGCTATGAACATTGGGGTGCATATGGCCCTTCTCTTTACTACGTCTGTATCTTTGGGGTAAAATACCCAGTTTGCAGTGGCTGGGTCATAGGGTAGCTCAATCTTTAACTTTTTAAGGGACCTCCACAATGTTTNGCTATGAACATTGGGGTGCATATGGCCCTTCTCTTTACTACGTCTGTATCTTTGGGGTAAACACCCAGTAGTGCAATGGCTGGGTCATAGGGTAGTTCAATTTTTAACTTTTTAAGGGACCTCCACACTGTTTTCCAGAGTGGCTGTACGAACTTGCATTCCCACCAACAATGTAGGAAGGATCCCCTTTCTCCACATCCTCTCAAGCAATTGTTGTTTCTTGCCTTGTCAATTTTTGCCATTCTGAATGGCGTAAGGTGGTATCTCAGTGTGGTTTTGATTTGAATTTCCCTGATGGCTAATGATTTTGAACATTTTTTCATGTGTCTGTTAGCCATTTGTATGTCTTCATTGGAAAAGTGTCTGTTCATATCTTCTGCCCATTTTATGATTTGTTTATTTGTTTCTCGTGTATTGAGTTTGAGAAGTTCTTTGTAGATCTTGGATACCAGTCCTTTATCTGTGGTGTCCTTTGCAAATATATTCTCCCATTCCGTGGGCTGTCTCTTAGTTTTTTTGACTGTTTCCTTGGCTGTGCAGAAGCTTTTTATCTTGATGAAGTCCCACAAGTTCATTTTATCTTTTGTTTCTATTGCCTTTGGCGATGTGTCATGAAAAAGTTTGCTT
The DNA here is from genome assembly GCF_002007445.2 of Ailuropoda melanoleuca. Classification (NCBI taxonomy): domain Eukaryota; kingdom Metazoa; phylum Chordata; class Mammalia; order Carnivora; family Ursidae; genus Ailuropoda; species Ailuropoda melanoleuca. The sequence continues at coordinate 76,781,933 of NC_048220.1, read as the reverse complement.
TGGCCGNTGCTCTGGCCGATGTCATAGAAGTTGTTGCCTATGTTCTCCTCTAGAATTTTGATGGATTCCTGTCTCACATTGAGGTCTTTCATCCATTTGGAGTTTATTTTTGTGTATGGTGTGAGAGAGTGGTCAAGTTTCATTCTTTTGCATGTAGCTGTCCAATTTTCCCAGCACCATTTATTGAAGAGACTGTCTTTTTTCCACCGGATGTTTTTTCCTGCTTTATCAAAGATTAGTTGCCCAAAGAGCCGAGGGTCCATTTCTGGGTTCTCTATTCTGTTCCATTGGTCGATGTGTCTGTTTTTGTGCCAGTACCATGCTGTCTTTGTGATCACAGCTTTGTAGTACAGCTCGAAATCCGGCATTGTGATGCCCCCAGCTTTGTTTTTCCTTTTCAACAGTTCCTTGGAGATTCGGGGCCTTTTCTGTTTCCATACAAATTTAAGGACTATTCGTTCCAGTTCCTTGAAAAATGTCATAGGTATTTTAATCGGGATAGCATTGAAAGTGTAGATTGGTCTGGGTAGCATGGACATTTTAACAATGTTAATTCTTCCGATCATGAAGCATGGAATATTTTTCCATCTTTTTGTGTCTTCCTCAATGTCTTTCAAGAGTGATTTATAGTTTCTAGAATATAGATGCTTTATGTCTCTGGTTAATTCCAAGGAAACGTATGGTTTTTGGTGCTATTGTAAAGTAAATGGGATGGATTCCCTAATTTCTCTTTCTTCAGTCTCGTTATTCGTGTATAGAAATGCAACTGATTTCTGGGCATTGATTTTGTATCCTGCCACCTTACTGAATTGTTCTATAACTTCTAATAGTTTGGGAGTGGATTCCTTTGGGTTTTCCATATAGAGTATCATGTCATCTGCAAAGAGAGACAGTTTGACTTCTTCTTTGCCGATTTGGATACCTTTGATCCCTTTTTGTCTTCTGATTGCTGTTGCAAGGACTTCTAGTACTATGTTGAATAATAGTGGCGAGAGTGGGCATCCTTGTCGTGTTCCTGATCTTAAGGGAAAGGCTTCCAGCTTTTCCCCATTGAGAATAATGCTTGCAGTAGGCTTTTCATAGATGGCTTTTATGAGATTGAGAAATGTACCCTCTATTCCTACACTCTGAAGGGTTTTAATCAGGAAAGGATGCTGTATTTTGTCAAATGCTTTTTCTGCATCTATTGAGAGAATCATATGATTTTTGAATTTTTCTTTCTGGATAAAATCTATGATACTGATTGATTTGCGAGTGTTGAACCATGCTTGCATCCCAGGTATGAATCCCACTTGGTCATGATGGATAATCCTTTTAATGTACTGTTGGATTCTATTAGCAAGGATCTTGTTGAGGATTTTGGCATCCATATTCATTAGAGAAATCGGTCTGTAATTCTCCTTTTTGAGGGGGTCTTTGCCTGGTTTGGGGATCAAGGTAATATTAGCCTCATAGAATGAGTTTGGTAGCTTTCCTTCTGTTTCTATTTTTTGAAATAGCTTTAGGAGAATAGGTATTATTTCTTCTTTGAATGTTTGGTAGAATTCCCCAAGAAAACCATCTGGGCCTGGAGTTTTGTTTTTTGGAAGGTTGTTTATCACTGTTTCAATCTCTTTATAATTGATTGACCCGTTTAAAAAATCAATTTCTTCCTGTTTCAGTCTTGGTAGTTTGTAGGTCAAAAAATCGACAAAGAAACTACCCAGATTGTTTAGTTTTTTGGCATATAGCTGTTGATAAAAGTTTCTAATAATCCTTGCAATTTCAATGGTGCTGGTCGTGACCTCTCCCTTTTCAGTCAT